>NC_133327.1:327834299-328113214 GCF_042186555.1 Aquarana catesbeiana | reverse complement strand
AGGCACCGAGACATCAGGCTGGAAGGCAGGCACCGAGACATCAGGCTGGAAGGCAGGCACTGGGATGTCAGACTGGGTTGGATTAGCTGGTGCAGAGGCAGGTTGGGTTACTGGCAGGATCGTCTTGGTTGGAAAAAACTTTCGTTTTTTCTTTGGCTTAGCCACTGAAGCTCTGTAGGTGAGGGGTGCAGCAGACTGGAAAGGAAGATTGGGATATGGCAGAGAAGAGGTAACAGTAGCTGGGGGTAGATCTTCTGGGTTTGTAGGCAGCTGAGAAGAGGCAAGTGGGTTGAATGCAGGATAGGTACAGGGAGCAGAGACGGGATATGAGTATTTGGTTGGCAGCAGCGTATACTTAGCTGCAACTGCGGTTGACATGGGTGATGGGGAAACATACATTTGGGTAGGCTGGTGTTTGGTGGCAGAGGTGGTTTGTTTGGCTGGAGCTGCTTGCATCATGTCAGACCATGCTGAAAGTATAGGTTGTACAAACTGTGCTTTTAAATCTCCCTGTCTAACAAAAGACTGAGCAGACACAATGCACTCCGCAATCACCTGTGGGAAACAGGCTAAATAGTGCTCACAAAAATCGGCTGGATCATCTTCAAAAAGCCACACTAGGGATACAACCTGATTCATATCAAAAGGAGGAGTGAAATCATCACAGCCCTCTGGAATACAGGGCAGGGCCAGCTCAGTACATAGCTTGATCAAAGGCTGCACCTCTCCAAACAATATATAACCCTGATCGACCAGGGAGTGAGCCAAACATATAGTGGCAAACAACTGGTCACTAGACCATCCTTTCAAAGCCTGGCGGCAATAATCACTACTTTCAGATGCCAGCAGAGAAAAATAAATAACCTCATCGGCATTCATGTTTGCAACCAACTGAATCAAAATGGTTCCCCTGTGCAGCCACTTCTGGTCAGGGATGGCCCTGGTATTCTGTCATGAACCAGATGTGACCAGAACTGTGTGACTGCGACAGAGTGAACCAGACATAATTAGGTGAAAGTAAGTTTATTAAGGAAAATGCATATGTGAACACACCACCAATACAGAGTGAACAACCAAACAATCAGTGATATAAAACCAACCAGCATATGTAGCAAGAGGGAGTACCAGAATCGTAGTCAAGCCAGGCCGGGGTCATAAACAGGGAATCAGTAGCTGGGAAGGGAGATAAACAGGACAAGAGAGGATGGATGGATCACAGGAGGGACAGGTCAGGTACAAGGCTCAGAGTCCAGAGTCCAGGGTTCAGGTAACGGACAGGAAACAGGATCAACAGGTTCCAGGAATCAGGCTTCAGGTTCAGGCTACAGGATCAGGAATCAGAGTAACAGGATACAGGTCAGGGCTCAAGGAACACTACCAGGGCAACATAAGTCTGCTAATTAAAGGGGTTGTAAAGTTAATTTTTTTTTTTTTTTAAAATAACAAACATGTTATACTTACCTTCACTGTGCAGCTCGTTCTGCACAGAGTGGCCCCGAACCTGGTCTTCTGGGGTCCCTCGGCGGCTGTTTCAGCTCCTCCCCGCAAGCATTTACCACCTTAATGCGAGCTCCCTCGCACGGTGGTGAGTGCTTGCAGGCGCGCTCCCGTGATACAGCCGGCGGCTATAGCCGCTCGCTGTATCACTCGGCCCCGCCCCCCGGCACGCCGCGTCATCGGATGTGATTGACAGCAGCGCGAGCCAATGGCTGCGCTGCTTTCAATCCATCCACTGCAGCCAATCAGCGACCAGGCTGAGCTGCAATGAAGATGACGAGGACGAGCAGCGAAGATTCGAGGCGTCAGGTAAGTAAAACGGGGGGCCTGGGGGCGGCGGTACTGTCAAAAGTTTTTTCACCTTAATGCATAGAATGCATTAAGGTGAAAACATTTTTACCTTTACAACCCCTTTAAGGTCAGGTGATACCTGTCTGCAGAGGGGAATACCTGCTCCATACTGCCAGGATTCCTCCGCTGGTGGACGCCAGTACTGCGGCCCAAAGGTGACAGAATACTTGCAGGAAAGAGCAGCTCCGAACTGCCAGGAGACACCTGCTGGTGGACCTCAATACTGCACGCCAAATTATCGATATTACCAGCGGAGAAGACCTTTCCTGACACCTATTGAGTATCTGTGGGGCATCCTCAAACAGAAGATGGAGGAGAGCAAGGTCTCTAACATCCACCAGCTCCGTGATGTCATCATGGAGGAGTAGAAGAGGACTCCAGTGGCAATCTATGAAGCTCTGGTGAACTCCCTCTGGTGAACTCCATGCCCAAGAGGGTTAAGGCAGTGCTGAAAAATAATGGTGGCCACACAAAATATTGACACTTTGGGCCCAATTTGGACATTTTCACATAGGGGTGTACTCACTTCTGTTGCCAGCTGTTTAGACATTATCGGTTGTGTGTTGAGTTATTTAGAGGGGACAGCAAGTTTACACAGTTATACAAGCTGTACACTCACTACTTTACATTGTAGCAAAGTGTCATTTCTTCAGTGTTGTCACATGAAAAGATATAACTAAATATTTACAATAATGTGAGGGGTGTACTCACTTTTGTGAGATACGGTATATATATATATATATATATATATATATATATATATATATATATATATATATATATTTTTTTTTTTCATAAAAGCTGTGACACTTCTTTAACACCCAACCAACAAAAAGATTAAAATGAACGACCCTTTTAATGCATCATTGGATATTTTTTCCCTCTAACTCAGAAAACTGTAAGACTCTAAAGCCTAGTACACACAGGCCGAATGTTGGGTGGCATCTGCTGGTTCAATAGAAATTGGCCAGCAGTTGGCCCGTGTGTACTGCAGCCGGTCGGACAGATGGGGCATGACCGAAAAATATCTGTTGATCGACTCCCGATCAGCGCTCTCAGCCAATGGTTGAGAGCGCTGACTGAAGTGTTCTGGCAGGGGGGGCCATCCCCCTGTCAGAACACAACAGCACAGCAGGGGAGATTGCTGTACTAACTGTGCATGGTTAGTACAGCGGCTCTTCCGGAGCTGTCAGGTTTTTTTTCATTCAGCCCTGCTGGATTGAAGGAAAAAAAAAAAACAATAGTGTGTACTAAACTTATGAATTGCTAAGGTAATTTAGACTTCAGGACAATTAGTGTATTATCTCAACTAAAACTGTCATGGTCATCATCATCACCCTCATCCCTAATATACCATACGTAATGAGACCTAAAATAAAAAGCAGAACCCCTCCAACGTCATCCTCATCATCATAATCATAATTAAGCGATAAGTTAGCTTAACCATGGTCGTTTTTGTATGCTTATTTGCTTTTGTTTGTGCCTGGTGATCCTGCCAGTATGACCCTTTCTTGGAACATCCTTTCCTGTGGTAAAGATCACCTACTCTAAGTAACTTTAGGATGTGTGCTCCTGCTACTGACTACAAGCTTACATGCACATGTTTAAAGCAGCTTTATGTTTAGCCTAAGACCCACAATGTATCTACAGCCACAACACTAGTACTCTCCAAAATCAAATATTTAGCTGTGTTCACATAATAGTTTTGAGACAGACACCTAACAGTGCGATGATTTTGGAAGGTATGTTAAAAAATTACTTACAACAGACCAGGACAGAATCAGGAACATAACTGGAGGACATGGTAGGATGTCTGCATATCTGACTGTCCTCTAATATCCATGGCCACTTGTGAAAACCTTGAGTGGCAGGGCAGTTCTTTCAAAAAAATTAGGCATGTGGAATTGGACAGTACAGAAGGTACTAGGAACCAATACTCTGTGTTTTTTTTTCAAACGCTACTTAATGCATTGACATAACTCCTTACTTAGACCCAGTCTGTTTGGTCACCTGCTGACTTGACACCATCCATGGGCAGCCTAACTTTTTATTAAGACATAGAAGTTGAATCCAATGCAATTTTACTTTAGCTAATTGCAGTACAGAGGATTTTTTTGTCATGAAGGAAATTACTTTCCTGAGCCCTGTCTCTGCAGAACACGCGGTAAGGGAACATTAAAGAAACAGGGAAGGTCTTGCTAGGACTGAGCTATGACTAAACAGGAAAGGAGGACATAGGGATATACCAAGTCACATATGTAAACAAGGTGTAATGACTCCAAAACTTCACTAGATTTTAGCAAACTACAGAATAATAACCTGATGCAGCTCAATACAACACAGAAAAAAATACATATGTATATGTGAGACACTCTGTATCATGGTGCAAGAATACAATCTTGCTATACCAATTTATGAAATTAGAACAAATAAATGTGTTAGATTTACAACTTTTTTTTTCTATCTGTGCAATGATGATTTAAATACTCACTTATATGGTCCCAGATGCCACCTGCCCTAGGGATGCAAAATATATATTTTGGGGTTGGAGGGCTTCAAGACTGCATAGCTGTTCATATGACATCAACATTGAAATAAATAAGGCAATTTGTATTTGTAATAAATCATGGTAACCAAATTGCTTAAATGTAAGGCACGGGCCTTAGATTTGCATGTTACATAATACAGATCAAATATAACTAAAATAAAAATTGTGATCCTTTTTTATGGAAACATTCTCAGGGATCTTCAAAACAAGCTAACTGGAACAACTGAAAGCTAATCACACACTTAACACATTGCATCTCCACACTGTATCGCACCAACCAGCTGTCTGAATGGACTTTGAATTTGAAGTTAAATGATCTCTTTCCATAGATCCTAAGCTACCAAAGTTACATTGTCTTATGCTCAACTATGGTCACAATTGCAATTTATTATTACATATGATGCATGCAAAGGTAGGTACTCCTAAGTGTGTAATATTTTAAAAACCCTATTATTAGCTAGTAAATAAAATTGCATTATATTTCTTGTCAATTCTGTTATTGTGCTTTATAAGGTTGCCAATACATTCTGTATGTTGCTTACCCTTTAATTATATTTATATCAGCAAGCATATAGATAATCAGTAGAAAGGAATTCTATACATCTGTAAATGAACGTATAGAAATAAAAATATGCATATAAAATTTAGGTTAAATGTTTATTCATGTAATTTTTATGATGACAACTCTAAAATGTATATTCATGGAACACCCACTATTAAGTATCAGAGGTCCAAGTGTGTTTTTCCACAATTAGCTCTTAGCTTTTATTCTAACTTAGCAGTTTTAATTGGGTGCTTTCATTAATCTGCTTAGCAATTTATTCTTATGCCTTGGACATAAAAAGCAGATGTTTTTAATAGCTGGGGACTTTTGAGACACGTGAATTGAATAACTCTTTCTATAAAAAAAAAAGAGAAGCAAATCGCTGCAAATACTGGACATTTTACTTGATTTAAAATAAACACTAAAACACCTCTTATTGCGTTGTTTAATTTGGAGATTTTGTAAAAACATAGCACAAACAGCTGTTTTAAACAATTCTGCTTTTTTTCGGAGGACCTTGCAGACTACACAGAAAGTTATGAAAATAATCCGTCCAATTAGTGTGTGGTCAGTGCACCTGCAACAAAGATCGGTCCAAGGAAATGTGGCAGCTAATGTCTCAGAGAACAATTCCTGAATTCATCAGCATGGTCCTGTTACAATATTACATTTACACAGATGTTAATCCCTAGGGTGCAAACAACATACGAATAACCCCACTAAAATTTGAAGAGCATGAGAAACAAGAGTTCGTATCAGGAAAGCTGTTAATTTTCATGTATTACTAGTTTCACTGCTGAAGCTCCATTTTCACATGTGTAATAAATTTAATATTGCATATCTCCACTTCTCTGCTACATACGTCTAGCAGTACAGAGACTTACTTCTCATTATTTTGATGGAAAATGACATCAGTCAATGAATGTGGGACTTAAAGTCATATCCAGATGTAATTAAATTTATCACCTGCTCTCGTTTTCAGTTGCACTCATTAGCTAGTGGCCTAACACTTCCACTTGAGTTCTTGTGTCTTACAGTCCATTCCTTGGGGGGATGTTGTGGTTCAAACAGGATTGCAGAGCTTCAACAGGGAAAAAAACGTAACCAGATGAGAGATATATTGGGCCTCATTTTCAAAGGGTTCATTTCTCAGCATGTGCCTGTGGGGAAATGCTTTTGAAGAAAAGTCCCTTAGTGAACATTTTGTCTTTACCTTGGGAACCTGGAGGATTTGATGTAATCTCTGGCACCGTGTGAACATTGTTTATGGCAATTTAGTCAGTTATAATGAATTAAAACAGCCAGCCTTTTTAACATACGGCAATGTTTTTTAAATTATTTCTGCAAACTAATTTCATATTTCTATTTGAGTTTTCACAAAAGGTAGGTATACTTAAAATGTTGGAAAAAAATATTTTACATAGGTATAAATAAACATATTTTGTACATGTAGAAGTGTAGGTGAGTGCCTGTTTGCTCACCATACTCATAAGTAGGCTGAAGCCTCTTTATCTCCATTTCTGACAACTCCCTGGGTTCCTGAACATTTCCAGCGTCGGTTCCTCAGCTTCCTTCTCTCAGCAGCTCAGACAGGCCACGCCTGGTAAAGTAGAGGTAGCTGGGCAAATGATCTGCAACCAAGAGGCCCCTCACTGTCAGAATGATCATGCTGGCAGATGGAGAGGAGCCTAATAGCATGCCGCTTTTCCAAAAGATCCAGCTATAGTGGGAGCCCCTCCCTAAATGCTGCCAGAGTACTGCAGTTTCAGTGGGGTGGCCCTTTACCCTTGGGCCTTGGATCCCTCCAGCAGTTAACCTACGTTATCATTTCTATCCTGGACTTCATTGTGAGGGGATGATCATTATGAGGATAATCACAAGTAGCTGTGTTCTGTACTGTTTTACTGAAGTAGTGATTCTCAGCTAGGCTCACTCTTGTTATAGAGTCTTATAGAGTCTATAGTATGCAGTCCTACATTACCATAGTAGAGTCACAGAGACATTGCTGTGAAGGGGTACCCACAATTTTGGGATACAGAGCTGTTCTTTGCATCACCTTGTGCAAACGTTTGCATGTATCACTGTTGCATGTATTTGTAAACACTGTTTTAAGATTGTATTCAATAAAATTAAACATTTGTATTTTATATATTTTTTTGTTATAGTGGTGCCTTTCCAAAAGTCCCTTCCATAAACTCCCATTTTTGCACATTGCTGTGAAGGGTTCATGTTGTGCAGCTTTCAGGAGCTTTATTCTGCAGTATATGCATTTTTTACCATTCTCTTTTGCATTATTGCTTCTAAATTTGCACCTGTTTAATAAACTGCAAGTTACAGTTACTCCCTGTCTGATCATTCAACTGATTAACTATCCTATTTAAGCCCAGCTCCATAAAAACTCTTTCCAAGCAGTGCACCCCCCCCCCCCCATCCTGCACTCCAAGGGTTAAATGCTTGTTAAGTTTAGGTGGTGCTGAAAAGGCTGTAATGTGTACCTTATCACCGCTCTTTTAAGCTCCAACACTCTTCTCCTCTTCTCCCAGTTCTCTAGGCTGTGGGCAGTCCCTCTGTGTCATGAAGGAGGCAAGAGCCTTAGATAGCAGGCTTCACCACTGGAGGGTCCTTGCTGGAGCAAATGAGATAAGTTCCTTAGTCCTGCACCCCTAAAATAAATGAGCAGTTAACACTTTGCAGTGCTACACTAAAAGGATGGATTGTGTAAAATTTTTGGGTTGAAATTTAAATGTAACATTTGTGAACAAGATGGACTGTGTTAGACAATGATTACAGAAGTGTAGCAGAGTCCAGTAGTACTACTTCAGAGGGAAGCAAGCAACCTACTACCCCTGCAATAATGCCCCCCCTTATTTCTGGCATGATTCCTTTTGCAACAATTACCCAAGTACACAGGTCAGGACTTGAGTGTCTGGGTCAAGGTATTGCAGGTCCTGTTCTAAATATATGAGATTCCCTCCACTCAGCAGGCATAACTGGTGATTGACGCCCTAGAGGGGGAAACAAGGAGATTAACCCTGCACCTCCCAGTGGAAGGCAGGATTGCCTTGATTAGACATTTAACCACTTAGAAGTGAGAAATCACTAGATCCACCTGCAACAAAACAGACAGCTCCATGGGAGGTAGCCACCCTGAGAAATAAAGAAGGGGTGACTCAGCTCAAGACAGAGTTAATGCAGACAAAAAAAAAAACCTCACAGGGACAAGGAGGGAATACCCAAGGTAGGCAAGGTCACCATCTCTGTGCAAGAGTTGTCAAGAGTTCTGCCTTTGCCAGAGAGACTAAACCCACCATACACAGAGCAAGCTGTTATACTAGAATGCCTCACTGCCAGGAGTCAAGCAGTAGCATGGCAAAGGAAATGACTCCCTATCCAGGAATGGAAGATGTGATAGCCATCTTGTTGTACATGGATGCTTCTATGGCCAAGTGTCTCTTTGATATCAGCTCCCAAGTCACTACTCTGCCAGATCCATGTTCCAGTCATGTTTTCCTAAAAAGAATATGAGCCTGGACATGCCATGAATCTCATTAACAGCTTCTATTGAGCATCCAGTAGATGTAGTCAGGATTGCCCTAATGAAAGTGAAGCTGTAGGGGCAGGACCTTGACCAGAAGTATATATTGATAGTGGCTTGCACTTAGTGTACACAATACTATTACATAAATTAATAGGTGTTTATTTAAAATTGATATAATGAAATCAAATGAAAGAATAAACAGCAGCACTCACACAATTGCACACAATATCCAAAACTAAAAAACAAAAAGTGTTGCGCTGTTAATTGACTAGTGCAATAATAATCACAACTGAATGAGACAAATGACAAACAAAATAATATTGAATAATATCCAAAAACACCAAAAGTCCATAGAGTGATAAGAAAAGGTGCAATGTCCTCCAATTCTTGTGCGGTGTATCACCCAGTGCTCAGGAAGATAGGGCAAAATATCTGTTTACCACATCCTAAGACCTTTCCAGGAGCGTGCCCGCGGGTCGGGTGAACTCGATGTCCGCCAGCGACCTGTGATCGCTTAGTACAGAGTCAGAATGGGGATCTGCCTTTGTAAACAAGGTGGATCCCCATTCTGACATGAGACATGACAGAGATCTACTGTTCCCAGTGATCGGGAACAGTAATCTCTGTCATGTCCCTGCCAGCCTATCCCTCCTACAGTTAGAACACACCTAGGGAACAAATTTAACCCCATGATCGCCCCCTAGTGTTGACCCCTTCCCTGCCAGTGTCATTTTTACATCGATCAGTGCATTTTTTTAGCACTGATCAATGTAATAATGTCACTGGTCCGCAAAAGGTGTAATTTGGATTCAGATTTGTTCACCGCATTGTTGGAGCCCGGTAAAAATCACAGATCGCCGCCATTACTAGTAAAAACAATAAAAAAAATAAAAGTTCCTAAATCTATCCCATAGTTTGTAGACGCTATAAGTTTTGCGCAAACCAATTAATATACGCCTATTGCGATTTTTTTTTTTTTTACCAAAAATATGTAGAAGAATATATATCAGCCTAAACTGATGAAAAAATTTTTTTTTTTTTTATATATATATTTGTTTGGATATGTGTTATAGCAAAAGGTACAAAAACTTTTTTTTTTTCAAAATTGTCACTCTTTGTTTGTTTCAAGCGCAAAAAATAAAACCCGCAGAAGTGTAAACCACCAAAAATAAAGGTCTACTTGTGGGGAAAAAAGAGAATGTCAATTTTGTTTGGGTACAACGTTGCACAACCACGCAATTGTCAGTTAAAGTGACGCAGTGCCCTCACAAAAAATGGCCTGGCCATTAAGGGGGCAAATCCTTCCAGGGATGAAGTGGTTAATAGACGTCTTCTGTGAGTCATTAGGGGATAGCAGTGCACACAAACCTTCCTTAAATATAGTACCATCCGAAAACCACTGGAGGACAGTAGCGCCTAGTTGGTTGTTCCACTAACCACCTTGCACTGCATCACCATGTTGTTATGGTCTAATTACTAGATGCGGCGGCTATTTTCTCGGCGCCCTGTCTATCTCCAGTGGTCAGGATAGTGAGGTATAACATATCCACTGATACCTTTTAATTTGAAAGAATAAGATTATGTGTAATACATAATTGACCTGCATTAACCATTAAAATTAATTTTATCTGCCTGTTTCAGCAGGAATTCAACCAAAGCTAAAATAAATAACCTGAGGCCGCCAGCGCAACTGGACATATATTCTGCAGTAGACGTGTGCAATTTATTTGTTCCAAATTCGTTTTTTAACTAAAACCCCTTTAGCAAATTTTTCAGAATATTCATAAATTCGAATATTCGAAAATTCGTAAATTCGGAAAATCATAAATTCTAAATTCTAAAATCAGGAAATTCGGAAATTCAAAATTCGAAAATCTGAAGAACGAAAATTCAAAAGAACGAAAATCAGAACGTAACGAAAATCATAAAATTTGAGAATCTGAAATAATAACTAACTAATAATAACTTGACTGTTACTAACTATTAAATTATAGGTATTGGAATTTCCTTTCACATTTGGCTGTTAGTGAACGAATATAAATTTATATGAAGTTAGGAATTATCCGAAATAACGAATGCCGTATCTAAATGAATGTAACATAACAAATTAATAATAATAAAGAATAATAATAAAAACTTTTTATTATTAATATTAATTCATTCCGTTCCATTTGTTTAGATGCGGCATTCGTTATTTCGGATAATTCGTAACTTCGGGTAAATTCGTATTCGTTACGTTCACTAACAGCCAAATTTGAAAGGAAATTCCAATCCCTATAATTTAATAGTTAATTATTATTGGTTAGTTAATTTCCGTTCTTAT
Organism: Aquarana catesbeiana; assembly: GCF_042186555.1. Classification (NCBI taxonomy): domain Eukaryota; kingdom Metazoa; phylum Chordata; class Amphibia; order Anura; family Ranidae; genus Aquarana; species Aquarana catesbeiana. The sequence goes on along the minus strand of NC_133327.1, from coordinate 328,102,413 downwards.
TTTCCAATTTTTAGAGTTTTTGGATTTTTTAATTTTCGAAACTACGAATTTACGAATTTTCAAATTTCCGAATTGCCGAATTTTCTAATTTTCGGATTTTCGAATTTATGAATTTTCTAATTTACGAATTTATAAATTTTCTAACTTACGAGTTTTCTAATTTATGAATTTCAGATTTACGAATGTACAAATTTTTTAATTTACGAATTTCGATCATAACGAATGACTCAAAATACGAAGAAAAAAAAAACAAATTATACTTAAACAAACACATTTTTTGACAGTGCACATGTCTATTCTGCTGGTATTTAAGCCAATCATATAACACATATTCCTTGTCATCTAATATCAGACCTAAATGCATATATGTACCAATTACAATATTAATATTAACATGTGAACCAATATATATTAAAATTCAATGTATAATTTATTACAATTTTGTAATTTTAATATATATTGGTTCACGTGTTAATATTAATTTTGGAATTTGTACATGTATGCATTTAGGTCTGATATTAGATGACAGGGAATATAGGAAATCTGATTGGTTTATATACCTGCAGAGTATATATCTGTTTGCGCTGGCAGACTCAGGTTATTTATTTTAGCTTGGGTTGAATTCCTGCTGACGCAGACGGATAAAATGAATTTTGATGGTTAATGCAGGTCAATTATGTATTACACATACCTTTGATTTTAGTTTGAAAGAATAAGATTATCAATGGATATGTTATACCTCGCTATACTAACCACTGGAGATAGACAGGGCGCAGAGAAAATGGCCGCTGCATCTAGTAATTAGACCACAACAATATGGTGATATGGTGCAAGGTGGTTAGTGGAATAACCAGCTAGGCGCTACTACTCTCCAGATGTCTATACAGACAAAACGTACGTCAGGCAAGGCAGAAAATAGCGGTGACGTTGAGACGCCCGTGGAAGGTGCGGGATGATAATTGTATTTCCAAATGCCTAATTTTATCCCACTGTTGTAAGTACAACCGTTAATAAATTCTTCAATTTTAACTGGACGATGCGCAATGAGCCTTCTTTCTTTCATTGTTATACTGCATGATTGGTTCCCGAGGACACCTTCAGGGTTCATTTCTTTGGCGGCTTCCACCACCCCATATCATGACTGGACTGGTGGATGCACCTAGTGTGAGGGATAACAAAGCTCACAGATGCGAGTATTGACCTGGAAAGGTCTTAGGATCTGGTAAGCAGATATTTTACATCCTGAGCACTGGGTGATACACCGAATAAGAATTGGAGGACATTGCACCTTTTCTTATGACTCTATGGACTTTTGGTGTTTTTGAATATTATTCAATATTATTTTGTTTGTCATTTGTCTCATTCAGTTGTGATTATTATTGCACTAGTCAATTAACAGCGCAACACTTTTTGGTTTTTAGAAGTATATACTGATCACACGCACCTCTAGGATGGGGTGGCCACAGGTGATACTGGGCATAGGTGACCACCAAGGAACTAACACCCACTCAGTTAGAAGTAGTAAGGTGCCTGCCTATTGGTTAAGTGGTAAGAGGTTTTCACAGGGGAACCATGGCATTTCACCGAGCCCTATGCTCATTGCTCTGCCCTGATTCAAAAGCGCTTACATAGAGTAGGCCTAAATACCAAACTTGACAGGAGGAAGGCCTAAGAGGGAAACCTCATCTATGTATTTGATGAGTATAACTGGGCATACCCACATAGAGAACATCCAATTGTTGCCCTCCTCATAGAGGCATTATGCAATGGCCCAATCCTAGAGAAAGTTCAAAGCTCCTAACGAAAACCCCACATTTTTGAGTGATTGGTCCTATCTTATTCTGAGGGATGGTATACTGTAGTGTAAAATATTGTTCCCCCATGACTCATCAGTGAACTGGCAAATTGTATTGTCAAGGGCCTAGGCCCTCTCTGTGGCAGAAAGAATCCAGATGGATGCCGGGCACTAGGGTGTCCACAAAGCGTTCACCTGGTTACCGAGCCAAGCCTTGTGTATGGGTAGCTTTCAGTTGGTTGAAAAAGTTTGCCAAAACAGTGTGGTCTATTCAGTATCCCCATGGCTCCTGGTTCCACCTCTGAAAAGGAAGACATTAATTACTTCAGGACAAAGTATGATATGGCTCTGTTAAGTGGTTTTCATGAAATTCTTCCAATATACAAATCACCTAGAAGTGATTTTTTTCTTCTCTCATAAGGTACCAATTGCTTAAACTTTTCCTGTGCCTAGACTGCAGAACTAAATACTTACATATTATGAACAAGCAGTAAATGCACTACGATAACTGATAGCTGTTGACATTGTGGAAAAAATGAATATTCAAAGTTTGTAACACAGGCATTGGTATTGCAGTTCTAATCCTCTTATTTTCTACAGCAGCAAAGGCCTTACAGCCTGTTGTCTTATTTACTTACAATAATGGGCTATTGATATGTAGAAAGCAATAAACGTGAAACTTGAAATAGGTTCTAACCCTTCCAAACTTGCACCACACTTTTAGGTGATAATATACTAACCTATTAATGATTTCTTATAAGAAATAACCAATCGGGTTCAAGAGAAATTACATTTTTTTTAAATTCATGTGTACCTGATTGGATGTTTGGGTGTGAAGTGACACAAGCTTGAAAGAAAATGACCCCTTTAATAAATCAGTTCTGAACTCTTTATTACTTGTTTATACAAAATAAGCAGTCCTAAAATCACTTTATATGAATCTTTAAAATAATAAAAATAAATATAGGTTAACTATCAAAGTATTTTATTGATTACATTTTCATTGAATTTGTCTGTTTAAATATATAAATGCTATCATTTAGGAAGAATAACAAAGATGTAATTAAAACCATAATAGACTTTTCATCATTAATCAATGTGATTTTGGTGAATAACATGACTGGTCTCAAACAATAACATTTGATGACAAGCATAATTAAATAAAACATAAGTGATGAAACGCTCAACATGTTTTACTGAGGTAGTCCAGACAGCAAGTTATTAACTGTTAACTAAACACTGTTTTGGCACAGAATGTACAATACTAGAATAGCTTGAAAGACTACTGTGGAAGTGGCTAAGCAAAGATTTGACTGTTAAGCCGGACTCAGAAAGTTCTACTGTGTTTGTTGTCTTGTGAAGGAACTGGCAAGAAATGAGATGACAACTGGTAAATTAAAATGAGTAAGCACCACATCTATGTGTGTGGTGGAATTTTTGAATGTGGAGTTGTGGTCAGGGTTGTGCGGTCAGCAGTGAATATAGCTCAGAATCTGCACATAGAACAGATATTTTAGCTAGATATCTGTTTAAAAGAAATGTATAGTGTTTTTGTATTTCATTTTCATTTTTCTATATTTTGTTCAGGGCTAAAAAGTAGTTTTTAATTTTTTATTTATTTATTTTTAGATGTCATATTTATATTTCTAAACAGCAGGAGGAGCACTGGGCTCCCTTTTACATGTTTAAAAAGTCTGCTTTGTTTTGCCTGTTCTTTAAAGAATTCAAACTTATACACATACAACAAAATGAGTTGGTGTAGTGAATCCCCCCTGTATCTGACCCACCTTTTCTGTTCAGATGGCCCATACAGAAGTACAATTACAGACCGTGAGTCTGCAGGACAAAAACTCCTGCTCTCTCCTTTGAAAACACCTTCAATCCTATGTCATTGGTGTATCCTGTTTTAAATGTTTATTTAAAAAAAAAAATTTAAACGGGAAAAGATAAAAAATAAAAAATAAAAAAAACTATCACTTTAAAATCTGTTCATTTTAAAAGAGTACAATCTGGTTTGACCAAAACAATTACTGGTACAAATGCCATTATTCCTTATAGTTAATATAAAACACAAAACGGATAGGTTACATAGTTACATACTAGGTGTGGTTGAAAAAAAAAAACAAGTCCATGAAGTCCAACCTAGGTGTGTGATTATATGTCAGTATTACATTGTATATCCCTGTATGTTGCAGTCGTTCAAGGTGCTTATCTAATAGTTTTTTGAAACCATTGATGCCCCCCCCCCCCACTGAGACCAACGCTTGTGGAAGGGAGTTCCACATCCTTGCCGCTCTTACAGTAAAGAGCCCTCTACATAGTTTAAGGTTAAACCTCTTTTCTTCTAATTTTAATGAGTGGCCACATGTCTTGTTCCGCGAAAAAGTTTTAACCCTATTGTGGGGTCACCATTATGGTATTTATTTGTAAATTGAAATCATATCCCCTCTCAAGCGTCTCTTCTCCAGAGAGAGTAAGTTCAGCCCTTCCTTCTCTGAGCTGGCCGCTCAGCTGTCAGCTAATTGCCAGCTCATTCTCTCCACAGTTAGGAATTCAGCTTGCTTTCTCCTCTGCGTATCACCTGCAGTCTAATGGGGTTACAGAAGAAGCCCAATCAGTCCTTTGGGTAATTCCTACGTTGCTATATTTCTGACCATCATAACAACTGGTCAGACCTATTACTGTGGGCAGAGTTTGCTCACAACAGTGCCTTGAATTCTGCTTTCCAATCATCCCTGTTCATGGCAAATTATGGTTTCCAACCTTCCATGTTGCCTGACTCGTTGGTTCCACATGTCTTCTAAAGCAAAAAAGCCCAAAGGGAAGAAGGAAAAGTTTTCTATCTCTTCTGTTGGTACATATGGTATGGATGCTTTTGACCTAGAGGACTATGCCTATGTGGAACCACCTGTTCACACCCACATGGCGTTTCTAAGGGGGGGATCCATCACAGTCCCTACTGTGCCATGCAGACAGCCAGGCGTGATCACACCCCAAGTGGCTCAAGGAGGTATTAAACCCATGACTGCCTGTCTAGTTCCTTTCAGCCTGCTTTCCAGCTTTGCCTAGTTCTGCATGAAATACTAGGGCCATACTCTGGATCTTGTTGCAATTTGTACCTGTCACTCCTGGTTCAGCTGAGGCAGTTTATCCAATCAGCTGGGTATAAAACACTGCCTCACTCTGAGGGCTTTGTCAGTTCATTGTCTCCTGTTTTGCCTAAGGTTTCAGTATTCCTGTGTTCCAGTATTCCTGTGTTCCAGTATCCCTGTGTTCCTGTGTTCTAGTTACAGCGTTCCAAGACTGACTCTGGCTTGTGACCCTGGCTCTGCTTATCGTTTATTCTGACTTCTGGAATCCCTGACTACGGCTTTACTTCAACTCTACTTTGGTAAATTCCTGTCAAGCCCCCGTGCACATATTCACAGCCCAGGTAGCTTATTACCCTGTTACCGTGGGCTGTGTGTATTTGCAAGGGTGAGCATACATTTCTGCACCATGGACTCCAACCTAGGGAAGCCCTTACATAATGAACTGACCAACATGGAGTCCGCAGAGATGTACAAGATGCTCACCTCCCTTGCTCTGCAAGTCTCCAGCCTGGGCCAGACCGTTTCAGAGCTGCAGCAAGAAGTTCAGTTATTTAAAGGCACAGTAAGCCCAACTCTGGAACCAGCATGTCCTGAGCCATTTGTGGAGATGCCTGAGAGGTTTGACGGTAGCCGTGCATAATTCTTGTACTTTAATATGGATTGCGAGCTGTTGTTTGCCCTTAAGCCTAGGACCTATATTGGAGTTTTCGGGACTTTAAATGAGGCGCATGGGGAATGCGCCTCCATCCCTAGTTCAGAGAAAAAAGGAATATATATTTTATTATATTTTTCTTTTTGTTTCTCATTTTCCCCTGTTTTCTTTTATCCCCAGCTGGGTTTCCCTTTGTTGCTTTGACTTCTCCAATTTCAGTTTCTACGCATCTGATACATATATATTTCTTAATTACCCTATCAGTACAATATGGTTTACTGATTATGTACCTTCCCTCTTTCTCAGACTCCATTTGGTAGTCATTACTGGCAGATCAATGTCTCATCCCTAGATCCAGTGCTCCGGGTTCTGTGTATGTGGGGGGGGTTCTGTGCATGCGCCCCGCCAGTGCGTGTTTCGGTCACCTCAGCTCCCGGTACGGACTACTAATATGGCCTTGGCTCCATCATCACCACACCTCCTCTGCAATGATTTTATGCAAGTACTCTGGGGTGCACGTTTGCTTCCCCCGGCTACTATTGGTTGCATATAGATTAATTGTTTACTCTACTATACCCCATAGATATGTTTGAGCACTGTGCCCCTGATGAGTGGTTTACACGAAACGCGTCGGACATTTTGTTACGCAGATACATGCTCACATCACACTATCAACTCAGAACATCTTTCTTCAATCAATTACGGGTTTATATATTTTTTACGATTACTGTCCTATGCTGCTTTTATGTGTATATATATCTTTTATCATTGTATGTATCCATTGATCACTTGTGACTATCATGTGGCCTCTAGTTTGACATATTGATGTATTCTTGATGCTTATTGCATGCGCTCACACATATGTGCGTAGGTATATTGAATGACATTTATTACAATGTTCTTCTTTGACATGCAGTCTATAATTGTGATATGCTTTGATACAGACTTTATGACCAATAAACAACATTTTTCCTTCACCTCCTGATGTCCGTGGGCCTCATTTAAAGTCCCAAACTCCCTTCCTTTTTTCTTTAAGCCTAGGACCTATGCCACCAACTATATGAAGATTTGCGCTTCCATCAACCTGCTCTCTGAGCAAATCAAAACATGGGCTCATAAGCTTTTACAGGAAAGGAGTCCAGTCAGAGGCGTTGCTATGGGGGTGCGGGGGGTGCGGCCCGCACCGGGTGACACCCACCAGAGGGGTGACACCGGGGCCGCCGTTAAACACTACTATAGATTGCCTCGGAGCGGTGCGAGCAGGGCATCCAGCAGTGCGGGGGAAGCTGCCTATAACACTCCCCCTTCAGGTTAAGCTGTCACTCGGAGATCTCCAATATCTCCGAGGCAGCCGAAGTTGGTGGGCGGAGCTGGGGGTGTGGCCGCGCCGCCTCCTCCACTCCTCCCACAGACCCCTTCACGCTGGCTGATCCCGCAGCTGAAGGAGATAGTGGGCGGAGCTGTGGGTGTGGCCGCGCCGCCTCCTCCACTCCTACCACAGACCTCTTCACACTGGCTGATCCCGAAGTTCATCTGCAGGAATGAGGCATGCTGTAAGTTACTGCACAGCACACTCTCACTGCATAGAGTCCTAACCTGCCCTGTGACACCCCAACCTGCTCTATACTACCCCAACCTGCCCTGCGCCAGTCATCCAAACCTGCTCTATACCACCCCAACCTGATCTGTGTTACCTACACCTGCCCTATACCACCCCAACATGCCCTGTGCCACCCCAACCTGCCCTGTGCTACTCCAACCTGCCCTGTGCCACCCCAACCTGCCCTGTGCTACTCCAACCTGCCCTGTGCCACCCCAACCTGCCCTATAGCACTCCAACCTGCCATGTGCCACCCTAACCTGCCCTGTACCACCCCAACTTGTCCTGTGCCATTTCAACCTGCCCTGTGCCACCCCAACCTGCCCTATAACACTTCAACCTGCCCTGTGCCACCCCATCTGCCCTATACCACTTCAACCTGCTCTGTACCACCCCAACCTGCCCTGTGCCACCCCAACCTGCCCTATACCACTTCAACCTGCCCTGTGCCACCCCAACCTGCCCTATACCACTTCAACCTGCCCTGTGCCACCCCATCTGCCCTATACCACTTCAACCTGCTCTGTACCACCCCAACCTGCCCTGTGCCACCCCAGCCTGCCCTATACCACTTCAACCTGCCCTGTACCACCCCAACCTGCCCTGTGCCACCCCAACCTGCCCTATACCACTTCAACCTGCCCTGTACCACCCCAACCTGCCCTGTGCCACCCCAACTTGTCCTGTGCCACTCCAACCTGCCCTGAGGAACCCCAACCTGCCCTATGCCACTCCAACCTGCCCTGTAACGCTCCAACCTGCCCTGTGCCATCCCAACCTGCCCTGTACCACCCCAACTTGCCTTTTACCACTCCAACCTGCCCTGTACCACCCCAACTTGCCTTTTACCACTCCAACCTGCCCTGTACCACCGCAACCTGCCCTGTACCACCCCAATCTGCCAATATACCACTCTAACCTTCCAATATACCACCACAACCTGCCCTATACCACTCCAACCTGCCCTGTGCCACCCTAACCTGCCCTGTACCACCCCAACTTGTCCTGTGCCATTTCAACCTGCCCTGTGCCACCCCAACCTGCCCTATACCACTTCAACCTGCCCTGTGCCACCCCATCTGCCCTATACCACTTCAACCTGCCCTGTACCACCCCAACCTGCCCTGTGCCACCCCAACCTGCCCTATACCACTTTAACCTGCCCTGTGCCACCCCAACCTGCCCTATACCACCCCAACCTGCCTTGTACCACCCCAACCTGCCCTATACCACTCCAACCTGCCCTGTGCCACCCTAACCTGCCCTGTACCACCCCAACTTGTCCTGTGCCACTCCAACCTGCCCTGAGCCACCCCAACCTGCCCTATGCCACTCCAACCTGCCCTGTACCACCCCAACTTGCCTTTTACCACTCCAACCTGCCCTGTACCACCCCAACTTGCCTTTTACCACTCCAACCTGCCCTGTACCACCCCAATCTGCCAATATATCACCCATACCTTCCAATATACCACCACAACCTGCCCTATACCACCCCAACCTGCCACTATACCACCCTATACTACCCTAACCTGCCACTATATCACCCTACACTATAATTTACAGGGGCCGGTTTGGGGTGCATCCCATGACCGTGCGCTATATGCAGGGTGCTGGGCAGCCTAGACATGAGGGGGGTGACACCATGTTTTACCGCACCAGGTGACACCAACCCTAGTGACGCCACTGAGTCCAGTCTTGGACAGCCGGGAAGCATTCATGTTTACTCTGGACTCTCACATTCCTGTTTCTAAGAAAACCAGTGTTCCCAAGTCTGCTCTCTGTTCGTGTGGCCTATGGGTATCCAAGGACAGGAATACCCTGTACAGATACGACTCCAAGCCATCCCAGTATGTGCCAAGCTATGAAGCTCTATCCCCACAAAGCCTAGACACTACAAAGGATATACATACACCTACCCTGGATGATGTGGAACCCATGGAGATCGGGGCCATCTGGTCCAAGCTGTCTAAAGGTGAAAGAGAGCGGAGGAGAGACGGTGGTCTTTGTTTCTATTGTGGCGTAAGAGGGCACTTTATCTCTCTCTGCCCAACTCGCCCACCTTGGCCAAAGGTTCTGCAAGTGGGTACTATAAGCATCCTTCCTGCCACCCCTGAATCTCTGCCTGCTATCCAGCTTGAAGTTCCTGTGCTCCAGTCTGACGTCCCAGTGCCTGCTACCCCACTCAAAGTTCCGGTGCCGGTGTCCCCATTTGAAGTTTCTGTGCCTGTGTCCCCACTTGTCGTTTCAGTGCCTGTATCCCTGCTTGAAGTTCTGGTGCCAGTGTCCCCACTTGAAGTTCCAGTGCCGGTGTCACCACTTGAAGTTTCAGTGCCGGTGTCCCCGCTCGAAGTTCCAGTGCCTGTGTCCCCACTTGAAGTTCCGGTACCTGTGTGCCCGCTTGAAGTTCTACCATACAACTGTACGTATGCCTTGAATGGCACCATGGTCCATAAGCAGGATCTGGAGATATTTGAAAAAGCTTTGCAAGCTACAAAAGTCTCCCCAGCAAGAACTTCTAAAGCAAAAAAGCAAAAGTCCCCACTTGAAGTTCCGGTGTCGTATCCCCGCTCGAGGTTCCGGTGCCAGTGTCCCCGCTCGAAGTTCCAGTGCCAGTGTCCCCAATTGAAGTTCTGGTACCTGTGTCCCCGCTTGTAGTTTCAGTGCCTGTATCCCCACTTGAAGTTCCGGTGCCGGTGTCCCCGCTCGAATTTCCGGTGCCTGTGTCCCCGCTTGAAGTTCTACCACCTGACTGTACGTATGTCTTGAATGGCACCATGGTCAGTAAGCAGGATCTGGAGATATTTGAAAAAGCTTTGCAAGCAACAAAAGTCTCCCCAGCAAGAACTTCTAAAGCAAAAAAGCCCAAAGGGAAGAGGGAAAAGTTTTCTATCTCTTCTGTTGGTACATATGCTTTTGACCTAGAGGACTATGCCTATGTGGAACCACCTTTTCACACCCACAGGGTGTTTCTAAGGGGGGGGGGACTGTCACGGTCCCTACCGTGCCATGCAGACGGCCAGGCGTGGTCACAACCCAAGTGGTTCAAGGAGGTCCTGTCAAGCCCCCATGCACAGATTCACAGCCCAGGTAGCTTATTACCCTGTTACCGTGGGCTGTGTGTTTTTGCAAGGGTGAGCATTCATCTCTGCACCATGGACTCCAACCTAGATAAGCCCTTACACCGCAGAGTATTCCTGCGGTGTAAGCATCTCCGTGGTCTTCGTTCCACTTGGGCACAAGTCCAGGAGGCTTTGTGACATGCTAATGATAGGTACAGACTCCATGCTGACCACAGACTCCTGCCTGTGCCTTCCTATCGGGTTGGTTGTCTAGATTAGAAATGGCATTGGTTCATAGATTATGGTGTTACACTCCTTTTGGCCTCAATATCGATGTGGATGTGAATGTGTTCATTGCTAATTCTTGATACATATTGACATTGTAAACTTGATTTGGGCTTTTGATGACAACGAATCATAAATTGTTTACTTATACATAAAACATCCCCAGTTGGATTTGTTCCTTTTAGCATGCGATTATTGTTTCCTCTCCTGTTCCTCAGTTTTGGTAACATATCACATGTGTGTTTATTATTCATCAAACATTGAGTGTTAACATTATCTACACCTATCCATTGACAAATGCAGGCAGTTCAACACTTATGATAATAAAGTGTAGGCATGATCTATTGCGTCTGTAATCAGTTTGTTATTTACTTAAATCAATTTTATTCCACTATATTGCTTTTCAATATCTGTCAAGGTTAGTGAGACTATGTAGATTATGATTATCAACTATTAACGCCCAGTTGACTACTTCCCTAATATCGGATACCATTAATATTGTGGCGCTTTCTTTATCCTATACCATTACAAGATATTGCACAGCAATCTCAGTTTCTCTACTCATTTGGATAATGTTTGATCTAGGCTCAATTTATCTGTTTCTATTTACATTTTCCACTAGATGTCTCTGTGCTTGGGTTATGTCCCCATGAATAACATTTCCCTAATTTCCGGTACTTGGATTAATATTATATTGATGCGATGCAGGCCCTATCGATTTTTGTAATATAGTAAGGGCTATCTTACTGATAGAGTAGTCGCACGCCTGTGAGTGATGACGGGTGGACGATCTTTTTGATATCCCTTAACCTATTGCCTTTCACATTATAGGTACATGTCTCTTTCCTACCGCTAGGGGGCCACTGGTGTCCCCGGTTAGTGAATTTTGAACATATCCGTATTTTACGGATCAATTTTAATTTGCACATTGTTGGATTTTATCAAATCTGAGGTAACATTGGGGATTACTTTAATTCCCTAAAGTAATGTGCCCCTTGGGAAGATTTGTTTCAGTAAGGATAGGCTATGATTTTATTAACGCTACCACATAAATCCTTTATTTATACACATTTCAATTTATCTTTTGTAGTGTGCTTCAGCAAGTTTCGATCAACTAATTTTCCCTTTCCGAAGCACTATATACTTAGTCGAATGGTCGTTTAATTTAAAAAAAAAAAGCTCAATCTTTTTGGTTTTGTCTTTTGTTTTCAAACTGGTCCCATTCACTGTGGGCATAAGCTCAATTCCAATATGGCTGATTTTGATCAAAGTCTTCTAAAGCCCAGAGCGAGGTGTGGCCACCTATTTGATTGATATATATATATAGCGGTGAATCAGCACGCTGCCCGTGCCTCAGGACGACGTCAGGTGTGATGAAATAGGGAGGAGCGATTAGCTGATGTCACTGTGATTCACGGGCCCAGAACCACGGGCTGTTACAGAGAGCCGGCCGGCTTAATCCTTTACTCTGCCTTGATGCATTTACTCTGCATATGATTTTATACATAAATGTAAGTGCAATATCTTTTATCTTTTTTATTTAATAAATATTGTAAGTCTTTACACTATAGAAGCTCTTATATAATTTTTTCTGGGAAACATATGCCATTAACCTTCTGAGTGGGCTACATACTTTTGCAAAGGCACTGGGATCCTGATTGTGAACAACCAGAGGCCCAGGCTGGGTATCATGCCACAGGCGCATACGATCTCCTATAATTAAGAGATCCATTGGAGCTGGTAAGCCGCAGTCTGTGTGGAGGTGGAAGACAGATCCTCTTCTTTTATCACTACTCTTGGGTGTTGTGTGTGATAATTACACCAAGGATATCAAATATCAATCTAAATGGACTAGTAATCATTCACTATTTGATCAGTTATTTTTCACTGTTTTATCTTTATAAGGTCACAGTATTATATGTGTCACTTGCTAAGTTTATAGTGAGGCTTGATATTAGAAAATTACTTATTGATGTGTGTATCTTGCAGCAAAGTCGCAGCCGTTCACATTTATTATTTCTTGTTTTAAATCACATATTTTGGTATCACTTGATTTTGGCACAGTGCAGTAATTATAAAACTATACCTATAGTGTATAGATTGCATTCATATTTTTGCCACCCAAATGCATTATTTTACATTTTTCTACATTAAACATTTTACCATGTAGTTGCCCACCCCATTAATTTGTTCAGATCTTCTTGAAAGGTTTCCACATCGTGCGGAGAATTAGTGCCCTGCTTAGCTTAGTAACATCCACAAATACAGAGATTGAACTGTTTACCCAATCCTCGAGATTATTTATGAACAAATTAGATAGGATTGATCCCTGTGGGACCCCACTACCCACCCCTGACTATTCCGAGTATTCCCCATTTATCACCACCCTCTGAACTCGCCAGTTTTCAATCCATGCACTCACTCTATGGTCCATGCCAACGGACCTTATTTTGTACAGTAAACATTTATGAGGAACTGTGTCAATTGCTTTTGCAAAATCCAGATACACCACATCTACAGGCCTTCCTTTATCTAGATGGCAACTCACCTCTTCATAGAAGGTAAATAGATTGGTTTGGCAAGAACAATTCTTCATGAATCCATGCTGATTACTGCTAATGATACTGTTTTCATTACTAAAGCTTGTATATAGTCCTTTATCATCCCCTCCAAGAGCTTGCATACTATTGATGTTAGGCTAACTGGTCTGTAATTCCCAGGGATGTATTTTGGGCCCTTTTTAAATATTGGTGCTACATTGGCTTTTCTCCATCCGCTGGTACCATTCCAGTCAGTAGACTGTCAGTAAAAATAAGAAAAATGGCCTGGCAATTACTTGACTGAGTTCCCTAAGTACCCTCGGATGCAAGCCATCTGGTCCCAGTGATTTATTAATGTTAAGTTTCCCAGGTCTAATTCTAATTCTGTCCTCTGTTAGCTATGAGGGTACTTCCTGTGATGTGTCACAAGGATAAACACTGCGGTTTTGATTACTGAAGCCCCCTGATTCCCTCGTGAAGACTGAGGAGAAGGATAAATTCAATACCTTCGCCATCTCCCCATCCTTTGTAACCAGATGTCCTTCCTCATTCTTTATGGGGGCAATATGGTCTGTCCTCCCTTTTTTACCGTTTACATACTTAAAGAATTTCTTAAGATTTTTTTTCTCTCCTCCGCTTCGTGTCCTATCTTAGCCCCCCTAATTGCACCCTTACATTTCTTGTTACATTCTTCATAAAGTTTGAATGCTGATGATGATCCCTCAACCTTGTATTTTTTTGAAGGCCTTCGCTTTTGCTTTTATATGCATTTTTACATTGGCGTTAAGCCATCCAGGACTTTTGTTTGCTCTTTTAAATTTATTACTCAATGGGATGCACTGGCTAATGCCCTTATTTAATATGCTCTTAAAGCAAAACCATCTCTCCTCTGTGTTCTTTGTTCCTAAGATTTTATCTCCTTTTGTATATTTATTTTTTGAAGAGGATGCATGAAGAGGATGTTAGCTAGCGTGGGACCCAACCAGTGGTGTATTTTGGTTTTGTGATGCCCTAGACAAGACTAAAATTGGGCGCCCAATCTAAATTTGCCCCACCCCTTCCTGTTTAAGATCCATCCCTTCATCTGGAAACTCCACCCCTTGCTTTTTTAGGCTCCACCTCTTCCTATTAGCGCTCCACCTCAAGACTTGGTCAGAGACTGCAGACATGATACAGGAGAGGGTCAGAGACTGCAGACATGTTGCCAGAGAGGGTCAGAGACTGCAGACAGGATACAGGAGATGGTCAGAGACTACGGACATGATACAGGAGATGGTCAGAGACTGCAGACAAGATACAGGAGAGAGTCAGAGACTGCAGACATGCAGGCCTGTGCCTTGTCTGCCTAGGCTAAGACACAGCACTGGACCCAACAGACATGAGGATCTCTTGGCATGGGTGGTGAATAGGGATGAGCCGAAGACCCCCCGGTTCGGTTCACACCAGAACCGGCGAATGGACCGAAAATTCGCACGAACTTTAGAACCCCATTGAAGTCTATGGGACTTGAACATTCGAAATCAAAAGTGCTAATTTAAAAAGCTAATTTGCATGGTATTGTCTTAAAAAGGGTTTGGGGACTCGGGTCCTGCCCCAGGGGACATGTATCAATGCAAAAAAAAGTTTTAAAAAAGTCAGTTTTTTCGGGAGCAGTGATTTTAATGATGCTTAAAGTGAAAAAAAAATATTCCTTTAAATATCGTAACTGGGGGGTGTCTATAGTATGCCTCTAAAGTGGCACGTGTTTCCCATACTTAGAACAGTCCCTGCACAAAATGACATTTTTAAAGTAATAAAAGTCATTTAAAACTGCTTACGGCTTTAATGTAATGTCTGGTCCCGGTAATATGGACGAAAATCAGTGAGACAAACGGCATGGGTATCCTCCCCCAGTCCATTACCAGGCCCTTTGGGTCTTGTATGGATATTAAGGGGAACCCCGCACCCAAATTAAAAAAAGGAAAGGCATGGGGCCCGAGGCCCTCTGAACAGCAGTATACAGGTGGTGCAAACAAGACAGGGACTGTAGGTTTGTTGTTAAGTAGAATCTGTTTGTAATTTTGAACTGGTACATTTTTAAAGTGTAGCTCCAGCCAAAAAAACTATTTTTAAGCTTTTTGGAAAACCTAGGGAAGGGTTATCACCCCTGTGACATTTGTTTTGCTGTCTGTTCAGCTCTTCAGAAGATTTTACCTCACTTTCTGTCCCAATGACAAATGTTTTTTGACAATTTGGGGTTTTTAGTGAAACAAGGATTGGTGATAAAGCATCAGTGGAGAGGTGACACGTTTTTCCCATATTAACTCTTACAGGAAAGAATTTCCCTTCCTAGGGGTAGATTTCATCTCACTTCCTGTTGTCTCCTTCCGTTTGCAAGTAGGAGTCGTTTGTAAGTTGGATGTTTGAAAGTAGGGGCCTGCCCTATATACTCTGCAAAAATTGCGGCCTTAGATGTTGGTGTTGCCACAACACTGTAAGCACTCACAGTTACTCTTGGTGGGGGCAGGAACAGGCTCTGCTGTGAAATATTAGATGAAGAATTGTAATTACATGCCCCTGTTGAACAGGGGCAGAAAAATTTGGCCTTTGGTGGTGGTGGTGGTGGTGGTGCTGGTGCCACAACACTAAGTACTCACAGTTACTCTTGGTGGGTGCAGAAACGGACCCTGCTGTGAAATATTATATCAAGAATTGTAATTACATGTCCCTGTTGAACAGGGGCAGAAAAATTGGGCCTTAGGCACTGGTGCCACAGCACTTCAACCCCTCACAGATACTCTAGTTGGAGCACAGGAATGAGCCCTCCTGTAAAATATTGCATCAAAAATTGTAATTACACACCCCTGTTAAACAGGGGCTGAAAAATTGGGCCTTAGGCACTGGTGCTGGTGGCACAACACTGCAACCCCTCACAAATACTCTGGTTGAGCGCAGCAACGAACCCTCCTTGCAAAATATTGCATCAAAAATTGTAATTACACGCCCCTGTTAAACAGGGGCTGAAAAAATTGGGCCTTAGCCGCTGGTGGCGACGCCCAGAACCAAAAATATTCTTACAAGCTATCAGCATGATCATTGAGGAGGAAGAGGATAGTCACTCAGCATAACAGGATAGTCACTCAGCATCAGCATAGGCAGTCTTGAAGGGATCTGACATTTCAAAAAAAATTATTCGGTTACATCAGCATCAGGTGCTTGGTAGCTGGTGGTGATCCAAGACTGATTCATTTTCATGAAGGTCAGTCGATCGACCGAGTCGGTGGACAGGCGCACCCTGTGATCGGTTACAAAACCTCCAGCAGCACTGAATGTACGTTCCGAAAGAACGCTGGATGCAGGACAGGCCAGTAGCTCAATTGCATACTGTGATAGCTCTGGCCAGTGATCCATCCTCAAGACCCAGTAACCCAGAGAATTTTCGGTGGGAAAGGTGTCCAAGTCAGATCTTGCCCCTAGGTATTCCTGCACCATGTAAAACAGACGCTGGTGATGGTTGCTGGAACCGATCATACCTTGGGGCTGCGGACTAAAAAATTGTCTAAACGCATCGGTCAGACGGCCACCTTCTCCACCGCTCCTTCTTTGACTGATCGAAGCCTCAGCAACACGTTGTCCAGGAACAGGAGTTTGTAACCTCCCAGTCTCTGGGAATGCGTTGCACAGACCTTTCTGCAAGGCCTCCCGAAGAGATTTCATCCTCTGCGACGGCAAGATAAGGTCCGCAACCTTATCCTTGTAACGTGGATCAAGGAGGGTTGCCAGCCAATATTGATCCCTCTCCTTGATACCATGAATACGAGGATCCTTCTGCAGGCTTTGCAGGATCAGGGAGGCCATGCAGCGTAAGTTTGCTGAGGCATTCGGTACAGAGTCTTCTGGGTCACTAAGGACAACATGATCCACAGCCACCTCCTCCCAGCCACGTACAAGTCCATGGGTTTCTTGGGACTGTAAATGATCCCTTAAAGGCTGTTCCTGATGCTGAGTGCCAGGCTCCACCTTCATGCTGACACAATCCTCCTCTTCCTCCTCCTCCTCATCCTCTTCCTGTGTGATCGGTGGGCACACAGGAACACTGTCTGGATAAAGGGGCCTTGAGAGCTAAGGAAGTCCTCCTCTTCCTGCCTCTGTTCTGCCTCAAGTGTCCTGTCCATTATTTCACGCAGCGTGTGCTCCAACAGGTGGCCAAGGGACAGTGTCACTGATGCATGCACTGTCACTGCTCCCCATCCTTGTGGCCTCCTCAAATGGTGACAGGACAGTGCATGCATCCCTGATCATGGCCCACAGGCGTGGGGAAAAAAAAGCTCCCCTGACCCTGTCCTGGTGCCATAGTCGCACAGGTACTCATTGATGGTCCTCTGCTGCGTGTGCAGCCACTGCAGCATGGCCAACGTTGAGTTCCACCTGGTGGGCATGTCACAGATTAGGCGGTTCTTGGGCAGGTTAAATTCCTTTTGGAGGTCAGCCAGTCGAGCACTGGCATTATATGACCTGCGGAAATGCACACAGACTTTCCTGGCCTGCCTCAGGACTAGGGATAAGCTTCGAGTTCGAGTCGAACTCATGTTCGACTCGAACATTGGCTGTTCGCCAGTTCGCTGAACAGCGAACAATTTGGGGTGTTCACGGCAAAGTCGAAAGCCGCCGAACACCCTTTAAAAGTCTATGGGAGAAATCAAAAATGCTAATTTTAAAGCCTTATATGCAAGTTATTGTCATAAAAAGTGTTTGTGGACCTGGGTCCTGCCCCAGGGGACATGGATCAATGCAAAAATAGTTTTAAAAACGGCCGTTTTTTCAGGAGCAGTGATTTTAATAATGCTTAAAGTGAAACAATAAAAGTGTAATATTCCTTTAAATTTCATACCTGGGGGGGTGTCTATAGTATGCCTGTAAAGGGCGCATGTTTCCCGTGTTTAGAACAGTCTGACAGCAAAATGACATTTCAAAGGAAAAAAGTCATTTAAAACTACTCGCGGCTATTAATGAATTGCCGGTCTGACAATACACATAAAAGTTCATTGATAAAAACAGCATGGGAATTCCCCACAGGGAAACCCCTCACCAAAATTTTTTTTTAAAATGGCGTGGGGTCTCCCCAAAAATCCATACCAGACCCTTATCTGAGCACGCAACCTGGCAGGCCGCAGGAAAAAAGGGGGGATGAGAGAGCGCCCCCCTCCTGAACCGTACCAGGCCACATGCCCTCAACATTGGGAGGGTGCTTTGGGGTAGCCCCCCAAAACACCTTGTCCCCAAGTTGATGGGGACAAGGGCCTCATCCCAACAACCCTTGCCCGGTGGGTGTGGGGGTCTGCGGGTGGGGGGCTTATCAGAATCTGGAAGCCCCCTTTAACAAGGGGACCCCCATCTTCATGATGTTCTTAATTTGCTTATGCTGTATTGAATATGTAGTTAGCATGGCCCATTTGTATGTGACGTCTGGTTCTCTCTCAGGTTTGGTTGCAAGAAGGGAATTCCTATCTGTGTTAATAGCTCTTTGAAGTTCAGCATCTAGGCCAGCATTGTCATATCCCTTATCCAGGAATCTTGGTTTCAAGACACCTGCTTGGGCAATTAATGTGTCTGCATCCGTGCAATTCCTCTGGAGTCTCAAAAATTGACTGCGAGGGACTGCATTGAGCCAAGATCTATGATGGCAACTGTCCCTAGGGATAAAACTATTTCGATCAGTTGATTTGAAATAAGTATTACATTTAAATTGTCTATTAACAATTTTGATTTCTAAATCCAGAAAGTGGATCTTGGTTTCACTAGCTTCGTACATAAGAGAGATACCTCTATCGTTAGAGTTGAGGCATTCAAAAAATTATTTCAATGTTTCAAAGGTCCCGCTCCATAGGAGGAGGATGTCGTCTATGTACCTTGCCCACAGCACGGTACCGTGCTGTGGGCAAGGTACATAGACGACATCCTCCTCCTATGGAGCGGGACCTTTGAAACATTGAAATAATTTTTTGAATGCCTCAACTCTAACGATAGAGGTATCTCTTTGGTGCTGTGGGCAAGGTACATAGACGACATCCTCCTCCTATGGAGCGGGACCTTTGAAACATTGAAATAATTTTTTGAATGCCTCAACTCTAACGATAGAGGTATCTCTCTTATGTACGAAGCTAGTGAAACCAAGATCCACCTCTTTGGTGCTGTGGGCAAGGTACATAGACGACATCCTCCTCCTATGGAGCGGGACCTTTGAAACATTGAAATAATTTTTTGAATGCCTCAACTCTAACGATAGAGGTATCTCTTTGGTGCTGTGGGCAAGGTACATAGACGACATCCTCCTCCTATGGAGCGGGACCTTTGAAACATTGAAATAATTTTTTGAATGCCTCAACTCTAACGATAGAGGTATCTCTCTTATGTACGAAGCTAGTGAAACCAAGATCCACTTTCTGGATTTAGAAATCAAAATTGTTAATAGACAATTTAAATGTAATACTTATTTCAAATCAACTGATCGAAATAGTTTTATCCCTAGGGACAGTTGCCATCATAGATCTTGGCTCAATGCAGTCCCTCGCAGTCAATTTTTGAGACTCCAGAGGAATTGCACGGATGCAGACACATTAATGGTATGATGAGCATAGACGACATCCTCTTCCCATTTGGCCATAAAGAGATTCGCAAGACTGGGAGCGAATTTCGCTCCCATGGCTACACCACGCTGCTGGAGATAGTAACGTTGGTTGAACCAAAAATAATTGTGTTTAGTTGCGAATACCAGGAGCTCTATCAAATATTCACCTTGGAAGGATGCCGGGGACTGTTTGTGATCTAAGAAGTGTTTGACCACCTCTATCCCTCTCTCATGTGGTATACATGTATACAATGATGCTACATCCGCCGTAGCTATGATGTAGCCATCTTGTAATTCAATACTTTCTAAAAGTTTAATTGTAGAGCTGGTATCTTTCAAAAAAGAGGGTGTTTTCTTGACCATAGGTTGCAAATTAAAATCTATGTATTTACCTATTCGTGAGGTGATGGAATTAATGCCACTCACGATAGGTCTGCCTGGAGGGCATACAGGATTTTTGTGGATTTTTGGCAAGTAATAGATGGTGGGAATTCTGGGTGCCGTGGGTATCAAAAATGCTTTTTCTTTCTTGTTTAAAATTTTTAAATCGTAGCCTTCGGTTATAAGTTTCTGAAGTTGTTTTTTACATGTGTTGGTAGGAAGTTCAGTATAGGTGTCCGGTTCACTCAGAATCCGGTATATCTCTTCCTCATATTGGCTTTTGTCTAGAACCACCCCCTTTGTCCGCCGGGCGGACAACTATATTCTTCCGCGAACACAGAGATTGTAGTCCTTCTTTCAGCACTGGGGGGGATGTCGAATATATTTCTCTGGTAATTTTGCAAGATCCTCTAAAACGAGATCCCTAAAAATTTTGACTGCAGGAACAATAGGGACAGGGGGGGCAAAGAGGGAAGGATTAGACAATCCCGAGTGTACAGTCCCTGAAGTTGCTGCAGGGTAATCCGTCCTCATTGGATTGGTAATCAGATATCTTTGAATATTGATCTTACTTATATATACTTGTGAATATCAATGAAAGTATGAAATTTATTTAATTTACTTGGTGGGGCATATTTGAGGCCCTTGTCCAACACTGATATTTCCGCTCGAGTGGGTGTCTGAGTACTCAAATTAAACACACCTTGCCCCACTAAACTCTTTTTCTCTTTTCTCCTCTGTAATCTCCTACCCCCTCGACACCCTCTCTTAGGTCTGGACCTCATTTTTTTGGCGTGACGATCCTTGCAAAAACCCTGATTTTCATAGGTGTTAGGGTTATGAACATATGGAGATTCACCATAGTTATCTCTCCTGTTACTGGAGTTGTATGTGTCTCTAAGAGGTGAATATCTATTGTAAGGGGTCGGACATCAAGGGATATAGAGAAACATAATGACGAATCACACACCTCACAATCTAGAATATGACATTTTAGTCCACAGACCCCTGGACGTCCCCCAAGAGATAGAGGGAACTATAGGGGGAAACATGGTAATAGGGGTAACTTTAAAGGCAATACCCAATACTCGAATACACGTTCTTACCGTGACTACGATAATCAGCCCTACCACCTTTCACCAGTAAGACAAGGTACATGCCATGATCCCTATTATGGAGAGAGTTCATATTATCGGTATCCTCCCTCCCCATTACCTACTTACAATAGATATTCACCTCTTAGAGACACATACAACTCCAGGGTTTTTGCAAGGATCGTCACGCCAAAAAAAAGATGTCCAGACCTAAGAGAGGGTGTCGAGGGGGTAGGAGATTACAGAGGAGAAAAGAGAAAAAGAGTTTAGTGGGGCAAGGTGTGTTTAATTTGAGTACTCAGACACCCACTCGAGCTGAAATATCAGTGTTGGACAAGGGCCTCAAATATGCCCCACCAAGTAAACTAAATTAATTTCATACTTTCATTGATATTCACAAGTATATACGTAAGATCAATATTCAAAGATATCTGATTACCAATCCAATGAGGACGGATTACCCTGCAGCAATTTCAGGGACTGTACACTTGGGATTGTCTAATCCTTCCCTCTTTGCCCCCCCTGTCCCTATTGCTCCTGCAGTCAAAATTTTTAGGGATCTCGTTTTAGACGATCTTGCAAAATTACCAGAGAAATATATTCGACATCCCCCGGTGCCGAAAGAAGGACTACAATCTCTGTGTTCGCGGAAGAATATAGTTGTCCACCCGGCGGACAAAGGGGGTGGCATAGTGGTTCTAGACAAAAGCCAATATGAGGAAGAGATGTACCGGATTCTGAGTGAACCGGACACCTATACCGAACTTCCTAATAATCCTACCAACACATATAAAAAACCACTTCAGAAACTTATAACCAAAGGCTACGATTTTAAAATTTTAAACAAGAAATAACAAGCATTTTTGATACCCACGGCACCCAGAATTCCCACCATCTATTACTTGCCAAAAATCCACAAAAATCCTGTATGCCCTCCAGGCAGATCTTTCGTGAGTGGCATTAATTCCATCACCTCACAAATAGGTATATATATAGATTTGAATTTGCAACCTATGGTCAAGAAAACACCCTCTTTTTTGAAAGATACCAGCTCTACAATTAAACTTTTAGAAAGTATTGAATTACAAGATGGCTACATCATAGCTACGGCGGATGTAGCATCATTGTATACATGTATACCACATGAGAGAGGGATAGAGGCAGTCAAACACTTCTTAGATCACGAACAGTCCCTGGCATCCTTCCAAGGTGAATATTTGATAGAGCTTCTGGAATTCGCAATTAAACACAATTATTTTTGGTTCAACCAACGTTACTATCTCCAGCAGCGACGTGTAGCCATGGGAGCAAAATTCGCTCCCAGTCTTGCGAATCTCTTTATGGCCAAATGGGAGGAGGATGTTGTCTATGCCCATCATACCACCTCTTTGGTGCTGTGGGCAAGGTACATAGATGACATCCTCCTCCTATGGAGCGGGACCTTTGAAACATTGAAAGAATTTTTTGAATGCCTCAACTCTAACGATAGAGGTATCTCTCTTATGTACGAAGCTAGTGAAACCAAGATCCACTTGTTGTGGACCCCCAGTGCGTCCTTCTTTTTTCCACGATTGGACAGGTTTTTTCCCCTGTAGGAAGTGTGTTGTTTGCCAACATAACGCACTAACAGGACGCAAATTGACAGAATTTACATCTACTGTCACAGGAAGGAGTTACACCATAAAACCCTTCTGTACATTTAATTCTAGATATGTAGTATATCTAATTGTTTGCCCCTGTGGCAAACAATACGTTGGCCGAACAACTAGAACCTTTACTATAAGAGTGGGTGAACACATCAGTCTCATTAAAAGTAGAGACTCGAAACATAGTGCACCTAGACACTATAAAGAATTCCATAACAGCAGTCCTATAGGTTTACTATTTTTGGTAATTGATAAATATACTCCACCCTGGAGGGGTGGTGTCATGACCAGAGGCATTTCTCGCCTTCAAACGTTCTGGATACACGAACTACAGTCCCTTCACCCACGGGTATGAACGTGGAATTGGACATTAATGCCTTCATTAATGATTCATAAAATATAATCAGTTTTGGGATATCTTTCTGTATGTTGTGTATACACTATTTTATATATATTTTATCACTATTTGGACCCATTGAGAATCCATCTCGGACCCACATATTTTTTTCTTTTTCAGTATTCCTGAGGATTATGGTTTCATAACAACAATTTCTTCTACTTATTTTTACCTAAATATCTATATATATTTTTTCCTTATATGGATTCGTCTAGGCTATTTATTTTCATAAGGAGGGGTATCATCCCCTAATTACACCCTTCATATTGTTGATTATACTTCACATATAAGTGTAATTTATACACACACACATATTCTATTTTATAATTCTCCCTTTTTTTCAAGACTCGGGACAATATATGCACAATTTTGCATTAACACCTTTAACGTTCTGTAACATGATGGGAAGTCTATGAACATTCCCTTTTCACTTTCATTTTTTGATTCATCACTTTTTTACTTTAGATATACTTAAGCACTTTTCTTTTTAATGTCCCCATATTGGGGAAACACAAGAACATCACTTCTTATTTATGGAGTGCTTTGGGGGGCGGCCCCTGGCCACTTCTGTTAAAACTGCCCACACATTGACACAGCGTTGTGTTGATATGACAACACGTTATTTTATCTCCAGGGGCGTGTTGTTACGCCAGGCTAGTGGTGACGACATCACGCTTGGCCAATCACCACACAGAGGCGTGACATGCACGTGATGGACGGCGGCCTTGTGTTTGCGCTCCACACTCGGGAGGCGCGCGGCTGATCCTGACGTTGCAAACGTCACTCGGATTACATCGCCCTCTTCCACAAAGCCCATCATCTCATACCTCACATGCTGAACCCGGAACTTACTACCTCCGGTGACTGACCCCCCCGTCTTCCTTTTTATATTTTTATATTTTTCTTTGTATTTTTCTTTAGATTCGTTCTTTTATAAGGAGTATTTAACAAAGAGTACACGCACAACGTGGGAAAACAATACATATATTATAATTTACTATTATTAATAGGGTACTGGAACGCATATTAATAAACAATAAAGAGGCTTGAAACGCACGCGGGTCTGCCATCTTGGCCGTACACGGAAGTGCATCAGAATAATGGGCATGAGCTGGATTCTCATCAAGGGGGTCACAGTACATTTATAAGAGTATGGCAGCAGTGGTTGAGTACCCCAGATGAAGTCTAGTGAGACGAAACGCATCAGGAGACTCCACTGCCTGCCATTATTTTATACCAAGCGCTTTTTTACCACGAAAAATGTAAGTGTTTTACCTTTTAATAAATTTGATGTACAAAACGGAATTATGCTATGTGGCCCCTTTTTCTATTCCTTATGGGTTATTCTTCTGAGACGAGCCACCATTTAGAAGAGTCCCTTTAGAGTTTTGGACGTGATTTGGATTCCGCCGCCATCTGGGCTAAAGATCCTCCTTTATTGCCTGTTAGTAATACAAGCCTTGTTGACTCATTGAGCATACGTTCGTATGAGTCCAACCCTTTCGGTAAGCCTGCACTGCTTCTGTGTGGAGGGTCCATCACATTCACGTTCCTTTATATACTAGCTACTCACGTGGTGAACAGAATAGTTTTATCCAAAATATTGGACTATGAACTTTTTTGCACACTCAACAGATATTTGAAGACCATCAGGGATTTCAATACAGACTGTTGTATAACGTTAGAGATATATGTACACTTTTTTTCTTTCTTTCTGTTTTTGGTGTATGCAATGTTGCAACTATTTGCTCATCTGATTTAATTAGCGCTACACTTTATATGCACTTGTTACCTTAACAAATATCCTTTTTTGTTGTGTGAGCTGCTATTGGGTTGAGTAAGTGCAGAGTTTTTTGTTTTATTGTTTAAGCCCGGGTACCTGCTTAAGAACCGCTGCACCACTAAGTTAAGAACATGACCCAAACAGGGCACATGGGTCAGTTTTCCCTGTCGGAGGGCGGAGAGGAGGTTGGTGCCATTGTCACAAACCACCATACCTGCCTTAAGCTGGCTTGGCGTCAACCACCTCTGAACCTGCCCCTGCAGAGCTGACAGAATCTCTGTCTCAGTGTGACTCCTGTCCCCCAAGCACACCAGCCCAAGTACCGCATGGCATCTTTTGGCCTGCGTGCTTGCGCAGCCCCTTGAACGCCTACGGAGCACCACTGGTTCCGAAGTCAAATCAGCACAGGAAGAGGCCATGGAGGAAGAAGAAGAGGAGGGGTGGAGGAGAGAGGTGTGGCAGAATCACCACTAGTAGTATTTTGGAGGCGTGGTGGCAGAACAACCTCCAACACTACTGCACCTTGTCCTGCATTCTTCCCAGCTGCCAGAAGAGTCACTCAGTGCGCGGTGAAAGATAGGTAACGTCCCTGTCCATGCCTGCTGGACCATGAGTCAGCTGTAATATGCACCTTACCGCTGCCCGCCCTGTCCAGCGAGGCCAAGACATTGCTTTCCACATGCCGGTAGAGAGCCGGAATCGCCTTCCGTGAGAAAAAGTGGCGTTTGGGAACCTGCCACTGAGGAGCCACACATTCCACAAACTCACCGAAGGGGGCAGAGTCTACCAACTGAAAAGGCAGCAGTTGAAGTGCTAGCAATTTAGCCAAGTTAGCATTCAACCGCTGGGCATGTGGATGGCTGGGAGTGAACTTCTTTCGGCGGTGCAGCAGCTGGGGCAGGGAAATTTGTCTGGTACAATCTGACGTTGGTGTACCGATAGCAGATTGCCCCCAAGTACTTGGCTGTGACACACCTAATTCTACACCTTCATTCCTCTCAGTGCAGGTCTCAGAGAGGACTGAAGGTATAGTGGGGTTGGAAATCCCAGCTGATGAGGAGCAAGGAGAGGTCCTCTTTGTTCTTTGGTGTGGGTCTTTTAGGTACGCTTGCCAATGAACTGCATGGCAGGTCAACATATGTCTGGTCAAGCATGTGGTGCCCAAGCGGGAGATGTTTTGGCCACGAGAGATACGCTTGAGACATATGTTGCAAATAGCAGCGGTGTGATCTGATGCACTCATCTCAAAAAAGGCCCACACCAAAGAACTTTTGGAACAGAGACAGCAGCGCCCTGCACATGCGGAGCTCTGCGGTGTGATGCAGTCAGTGTGCTGCCCTTAAGCTGGCCCCTGGAGGGCATCCTGCCTCGCTGGTGATGTGCCTCCTCCACCTCCTCTCTCCTATCAGGCACCCACGTGGAGTGACCTCATCATCCCCTTCCTCCTCATCACTGGAGCAAAGCTGGCAGTATGCTGCAGCTGGGGGAACATTACTGCCAGATTGCTGTCCTTCTTAGGCACCCTCTCTCTCTGGGCTCACGTTACTGCCTTCCTCTAGCTGGGTACCATCATCGAAGCCTTCAAAACGTTGGGCTGCCTCCTGGAGCATGTACCCAACACTGTGGTCAAACAGTTCGGGGGACTCCTCAGGAGGACATGGTGGGGCTAGGGAAGGAGTGACTGATGCCATTGAGCCGAGGGAAGAGGCCTCGTTGGCAGCTGCTTTGCCAGACAAAGTACCCTGAGCCTGGGTGAAAGAGGATGAGGAGGATGAGGACGGCTTGGTTATCCACTCTACCAAGTCTTCCACACGTTGTGGCTCAACATGGCCAGCTGCCGAAAAAAAGGACAAGCGTGTCCCACGGCCATGTGCTGATGAGGATGAACCGTCCCAACGACCAGCACTGTTGCCTCTAGACACAGAGTTGTGGCTCAACATGGCCAGCTGCCGAAAAAAAGGACAAGCGTGTCCCACGGCCATGTGCTGATGAGGATGAACCGTCCCAACGACCAGCACTGTTGCCTCTAGACACAGAGCCTGCTTGCCCTCTTTTATTGGCTTGTGACTGTCTGCCTTTCCTTGTTGGCCTTCCTGACATACTAATGGCCTGCAGTGAGATGTAGCTGCACAAAGCTGGGATGTATATATCTACTGATACTGCAGCTAGCAGAATCAACCGCCTGCCTGTAGTATTATTAGTATGAGAACACCAGCAATTGTCTTCAGGTAGCTTTAGGTGCACACTGTGCAGAGGATGCAGTACACTAACTGTAAATACTGTAACTGCCTACCTGTGGTATTAATAGGAGCAGAACAACAGCAATTGTCTTCAGGTAGCTTTAGGTGCACACTGTGCAGAGGACTCAGTACACTAATTGTAAATACTGTAGCTGCCTGCCAGTGGTATTAATGGGATCGGAAGAACACCACCAATTTTATTCAGGTAGCTTTAGGTGCACACTGTGCAGAGGACACAGTACACTAACTGTAAATACTGTAGCTGCCTGCCTGTGGTATTAATATAGGATCAGAAGAACACCACCAATTTTATTCAGGTAGCTTTAGGTGCACACTGTGCAGGGGACGCAGTACACTAACTGTAGATGCTGTAGCTGCCTGCCTGTGGTATTGATAGGATCAGAAGAACACCACTAATTTTCTTCAGGTAGCTTTAGTTGCACACTGCCTGCGGTACTGTACTAATAGGATCAGAAGAACACCACTAATTTTCTTCAGGTAGCTTTAGGTGCACACTGTGCAGAGGACACACTACACTAACTTGTAAATACTGCAGCTGCCTGCGGTACTGTACTAATAGGATCAGAAGAACACCACTAATTTTCTTCAGGTAGCTTTAGGTGCACACTGTGCAGAGGATGCACTACACTAACTTGTAAATACTACAAAGTATGTATCAAAAATTACCGCGCTACTCACTATAAAAAAGCTCGGTTATAAAACTAAAAAAGCAGCAGTCTTAATGTGAGGCGTGCACATATTAGACAAAAATAATCAAAAAAGACCGCGCTAAGAACAATGACATGTGACGTAACTAAACAGACATGATTACGTGCATAGAAATACAATTCATCAAATATAAAAAATATTGAAAAATATTAAAATATTGAAACACCAAAATTCTAATGAAAGTGAAAATAGAACAAGTGACTAAAAAATAAAAGTCCCAAATGAAGTAGGAAAGTGACTAAACAGTCACAAAAACACACAGTCCTCGGAGCCAAGGCAGATGCAATCGGTGATTATATACATATAACACCCAGTGAGAAATCCTCCACCTAATAAGATGTGCGCTTACCAGAGGTAAGCTGTAAATCAGCTTAATATGAACCTCCACTCAGGGGAAAAACAGCTCCTCAGGTCTCCACACAAGGAAGGGGGGCGGACAGGATCTTTCAATGAGATGGACTCAATCCGCATATCAGGAGGACCCAAAAGGACAAAACAAATTCTCCATAGTGTAAAACTGTATATCATTTATTCAGGTATAAAAAATGGTCACACTTACATGTAAAAACACGATATAAGGCACATAAGATGAACAACAGCCGGCCGGCTCGCATGCACCCGTTCAAACGAAAACGATGATGTCAGCGCGTCAGCCTTCCAACGTACGTTTCGTCCTATTGGACGTCGTCATGGGAACGGGCGACGCACTGACTCATCGCTATATATAGACCAGGAACAAGAACCAAACCTCGCTTTGAAACTCAGATGGCGTCACCGCACCATCCTACACGGAAGCAGGAAGTGTGCGACCTATAGTCTAAGAATGGGCAGACTGTACTTCCGCCAATACATTAGGACCCTTCCAGCGCTGGCAAAACTGAAATAGTCAAAGGGTCACACTAAATAAAATCAAAAACGAAGTGGATTTTGTTAATTGGGTATATCATATTATATATATGGAGAGATAAAAATTAAAAACATTCAAAACGGGAACATGTGTAGAGAACGCTCATCCGTTTTGAGAAGGGAAAAATAGAGGTTACACTAAAGGATGATCGAGACTTCATATATGAATGGGTTATAACAATACAAACATAACCACAATTGATAGAAAACTAAGATACCACTCTAAAGGTGATTGGGGATAATAAAATACCGACCTCCACTAGAGATTCAAAGCGAGCGTACAGAATATAATATGTATAATAGTTGAAATCCTACATAATGTTAACAATTTCAATATACAATGGACTGAGATATATTGTAAAATATTGTGATTAAATCACCCTTCACTCATAATTAAATGAAAAAGTTATATAACATAGAAATAATAAAAAAATTAAATTAAAGTATAAAATACCAAAATGATAAATGGATAACAATGAACAACTCTCAAATATGATTGTCATGAATTGTCCAGAAATGCATTAAGATCTACATCCACATTAAGTCCAAAGGGAGTGTAGCACTTCAATCTGTGTATCCATGTCATTTCAAGCCTAGAGATCCCACGTATAATAGACCCCCCCCTCCAATGTGGGGTGTATCTATCAATGCCTAGAAAAATGGTTTTCCTAGGGTCTCGGTTGTGTACTTCCAGATAGTGTCTGGAGACCGGATGTTTAGGGAAACCAGTAAGAATGTTGGTAATATGCTCGTTGAGTCTTACAGATAGGGGGCGTTTGGTCCTCCCCACGTATTGTAATCCACAAGGGCATTGGAGGAGGTACACCACACGCTCTGTGGAGCATGTAATAAATGATCTAATTTCAAACTCTGTTGAAGTACTGGTGGAAATAAACTTATGAGTTCTCCTGTGAGTGCATCCACTGAGAGAACACACCCTGCATTTTCTGCATTGATAGAATCCAATCATATATTCAAAGAATCCCCTCTTAGTAGGAGGGGGGTCAAGAATATTCGGGGCCACTCTACCTCTCAAAGAGGGGGCACCCTTATATATCACCTGTGGCTTAGCTGGAAGGATGGTCCCTAATATTTGATCGTTCTTAAGAACATGCCAATGCTTACCTATCAACTTAGCTATATTTCTGTGTTGTAAGGAATAAGTAGTGATAAAGGGGACCGAAGGTGTTCTATCACTATCAGGTGTCTTGGTTTTAAGTAGACTACTCCTATCAATGGTGGTCACTTCATCCAATGTGCTCCTTAGAGAAGTCTCAGAATAGCCCTTCTCCAAAAAGCGTTCTATCAAAATATTTGCTTGGACCAAGAACTCCTCATGGTCGGAGCAATTACGTTTTAGGCGGATAAGTTGACTTTTCGGCACAGACCTCAGCCAGGTCTCATGATGGCAACTATCAGTCGGTA
The DNA here is from genome assembly GCF_042186555.1 of Aquarana catesbeiana. Classification (NCBI taxonomy): domain Eukaryota; kingdom Metazoa; phylum Chordata; class Amphibia; order Anura; family Ranidae; genus Aquarana; species Aquarana catesbeiana. The sequence continues at coordinate 328,072,179 of NC_133327.1, read as the reverse complement.
TATAAGAATTCCGATCTGTATTTTTAAAAAAAGTTGCCGTGGTGAACTGCCCCTCTTTGATGCCAATTTTGAGGTCCAGAAAGTTGATTTCGGACTGACTGGCCTCATAGGAAAGTCTAATGCCACGGTCGTTATCATTCAACCCCCTCATGTACAAATCAAGATCTTCACGATTCCCATTCCATAGGAGGAGGATGTCATCTATATACCTGGCCCACAACACCACCTGAGGTTTTTGTTGGGCATAGATGACATCCTCCTCCCACAGGGCCATGAAGAGGTTCGCTAGGCTAGGGGCATATTTCGCCCCCATGGCGACACCTCTATCCTGCCTATAGAATTGGCCTCCAAACCAAAAATAATTCCTGGTGGCCACAAAATGGAGTAGCTGCATGATAAAGCATATTTGTTCATCAAACAGAGATGAGTCACGTCTAAGGTAATACTCAACCGCAAATAACCCCAAGTTATGTGGTATTACTGTATATAATGAGGCGACATCAGCTGTCACTAGCCACCAAGATGGACCTGGGGTGTAATCAGAAAGTTTATTGATCACATGGCGGGTGTCCTTCAAATAGGACGGTATCCCTGTGACCAATGGTTGTAAATAAAAATCTATATACCTGCCCACCCGGGACGATATGGAGTCAATTCCACTAACAATGGGACGTCCCGGGGGGCAGGTAGGATGTTTGTGAATTTTGGGTAAGTAGTAAAGAACCGGGGTGCGCGGGGCCTTAGGAACTAGATAGGATTTCTCCTTACTGTTTAAAATACCCTGTTCAAACCCAAATTTTATCAGCACTTCCAATTCTTTCTTATATTGAGCCTTGGGGTCAGATCTAAGGGGGGTGTAGGTTTCACGATCCCCCAATATATTGGACATCTCTGTGAGGTAATCCTTCCTATCCAATACAATAATGCCCCCCCCTTTATCAGCTGGCCTAATAACTAAGTTTTTGTTCAGACATAAAGAATCTAAACCAGTTTTGAGATCTCTATTGAAGTGGACTTTTTTAAGGGGTAGTTGTTCCAAATCTTTAAGGACTAAGTAAAAAACTAAATTAAAAAAGTCCACTTCAATAGAGATCTCAAAACTGGTTTAGATTCTTTATGTCTGAACAAAAACTTAGTTATTAGGCCAGCTGATAAAGGGGGGGGCATTATTGTATTGGATAGGAAGGATTACCTCACAGAGATGTCCAATATATTGGGGGATCGTGAAACCTACACCCCCCTTAGATCTGACCCCAAGGCTCAATATAAGAAAGAATTGGAAGTGCTGATAAAATTTGGGTTTGAACAGGGTATTTTAAACAGTAAGGAGAAATCCTATCTAGTTCCTAAGGCCCCGCGCACCCCGGTTCTTTACTACTTACCCAAAATTCACAAACATCCTACCTGCCCCCCGGGACGTCCCATTGTTAGTGGAATTGACTCCATATCGTCCCGGGTGGGCAGGTATATAGATTTTTATTTACAACCATTGGTCACAGGGATACCGTCCTATTTGAAGGACACCCGCCATGTGATCAATAAACTTTCTGATTACACCCCAGGTCCATCTTGGTGGCTAGTGACAGCTGATGTCGCCTCATTATATACAGTAATACCACATAACTTGGGGTTATTTGCGGTTGAGTATTACCTTAGACGTGACTCATCTCTGTTTGATGAACAAATATGCTTTATCATGCAGCTACTCCATTTTGTGGCCACCAGGAATTATTTTTGGTTTGGAGGCCAATTCTATAGGCAGGATAGAGGTGTCGCCATGGGGGCGAAATATGCCCCTAGCCTAGCGAACCTCTTCATGGCCCTGTGGGAGGAGGATGTCATCTATGCCCAACAAAAACCTCAGGTGGTGTTGTGGGCCAGGTATATAGATGACATCCTCCTCCTATGGAATGGGAATCGTGAAGATCTTGATTTGTACATGAGGGGGTTGAATGATAACGACCGTGGCATTAGACTTTCCTATGAGGCCAGTCAGTCCGAAATCAACTTTCTGGACCTCAAAATTGGCATCAAAGAGGGGCAGTTCACCACGGCAACTTTTTTTAAAAATACAGATCGGAATTCTTATATACCGACTGATAGTTGCCATCATGAGACCTGGCTGAGGTCTGTGCCGAAAAGTCAACTTATCCGCCTAAAACGTAATTGCTCCGACCATGAGGAGTTCTTGGTCCAAGCAAATATTTTGATAGAACGCTTTTTGGAGAAGGGCTATTCTGAGACTTCTCTAAGGAGCACATTGGATGAAGTGACCACCATTGATAGGAGTAGTCTACTTAAAACCAAGACACCTGATAGTGATAGAACACCTTCGGTCCCCTTTATCACTACTTATTCCTTACAACACAGAAATATAGCTAAGTTGATAGGTAAGCATTGGCATGTTCTTAAGAACGATCAAATATTAGGGACCATCCTTCCAGCTAAGCCACAGGTGATATATAAGGGTGCCCCCTCTTTGAGAGGTAGAGTGGCCCCGAATATTCTTGACCCCCCTCCTACTAAGAGGGGATTCTTTGAATATATGATTGGATTCTATCAATGCAGAAAATGCAGGGTGTGTTCTCTCAGTGGATGCACTCACAGGAGAACTCATAAGTTTATTTCCACCAGTACTTCAACAGAGTTTGAAATTAGATCATTTATTACATGCTCCACAGAGCGTGTGGTGTACCTCCTCCAATGCCCTTGTGGATTACAATACGTGGGGAGGACCAAACGCCCCCTATCTGTAAGACTCAACGAGCATATTACCAACATTCTTACTGGTTTCCCTAAACATCCGGTCTCCAGACACTATCTGGAAGTACACAACCGAGACCCTAGGAAAACCATTTTTCTAGGCATTGATAGATACACCCCACATTGGAGGGGGGGGTCTATTATACGTGGGATCTCTAGGCTTGAAATGACATGGATACACAGATTGAAGTGCTACACTCCCTTTGGACTTAATGTGGATGTAGATCTTAATGCATTTCTGGACAATTCATGACAATCATATTTGAGAGTTGTTCATTGTTATCCATTTATCATTTTGGTATTTTATACTTTAATTTAATTTTTTTATTATTTCTATGTTATATAACTTTTTCATTTAATTATGAGTGAAGGGTGATTTAATCACAATATTTTACAATATATCTCAGTCCATTGTATATTGAAATTGTTAACATTATGTAGGATTTCAACTATTATACATATTATATTCTGTACGCTCGCTTTGAATCTCTAGTGGAGGTCGGTATTTTATTATCCCCAATCACCTTTAGAGTGGTATCTTAGTTTTCTATCAATTGTGGTTATGTTTGTATTGTTATAACCCATTCATATATGAAGTCTCGATCATCCTTTAGTGTAACCTCTATTTTTCCCTTCTCAAAACGGATGAGCGTTCTCTACACATGTTCCCGTTTTGAATGTTTTTAATTTTTATCTCTCCATATATATAATATGATATACCCAATTAACAAAATCCACTTCGTTTTTGATTTTATTTAGTGTGACCCTTTGACTATTTCAGTTTTGCCAGCGCTGGAAGGGTCCTAATGTATTGGCGGAAGTACAGTCTGCCCATTCTTAGACTATAGGTCGCACACTTCCTGCTTCCGTGTAGGATGGTGCGGTGACGCCATCTGAGTTTCAAAGCGAGGTTTGGTTCTTGTTCCTGGTCTATATATAGCGATGAGTCAGTGCGTCGCCCGTTCCCATGACGACGTCCAATAGGACGAAACGTACGTCGGAAGGCTGACGCGCTGACGTCATCGTTTTCGTTTGAACGGGTGCATGCGAGCCGGCCGGCTGTTGTTCATCTTATGTGCCTTATATCGTGTTTTTACATGTAAGTGTGACCATTTTTTATACCTGAATAAATGATATACAGTTTTACACTATGGAGAATTTGTTTTGTCCTTTTGGGTCCTCCTGATATGCGGATTGAGTCCATCTCATTGAAAGATCCTGTCCGCCCCCCTTCCTTGTGTGGAGACCTGAGGAGCTGTTTTTCCCCTGAGTGGAGGTTCATATTAAGCTGATTTACAGCTTACCTCTGGTAAGCGCACATCTTATTAGGTGGAGAATTTCTCACTGGGTGTTATATGTATATAATCACCGATTGCATCTGCCTTGGCTCCGAGGACTGTGTGTTTTTGTGACTGTTTAGTCACTTTCCTACTTCATTTGGGACTTTTATTTTTTAGTCACTTGTTCTATTTTCACTTTCATTAGAATTTTGGTGTTTCAATATTTTAATATTTTTCAATATTTTTTATATTTGATGAATTGTATTTCTATGCACGTAATCATGTCTGTTTAGTTACGTCACATGTCATTGTTCTTAGCGCGGTCTTTTTTGATTATTTTTGTAAATACTACAGCTGCCTGTGGTACTGTACTAATAGGATCAGAAGAACACCACTAATTTTGTTTAGGTAGCTTTAGGTGCACACTGTGCAGAGGACGCACTACACTAACTTGTAAATACTGCAGATGCCTGTGGTACTGCACTAATAGGATCAGAAGAACACCACTAATTTTCTTCAGGTAGCTTTAGGTGCACACTGTGCAGAGGACGCACTACACTAACTTGTAAATACTGCAGCTGCCTGTGGTACAGTGCTAATAGGATCAAAAGAACACCACTAATTTTGTTTAGGTAGCTTTAGGTGCACACTGTGCAGAGGACGCACTACACTAACTTGTAAATACTGCAGATGCCTGCGGTACTACACTAATAGGATCAGAAGAACACCACTAATTTTCTTCAGGTAGCTTTAGGTGCACACTGTGCAGAGGACGCACTACACTAACTGCTAAATATTGCAGTTGCCTGTGGTACTGTACTAATAGGATCAGAAGAACACTAATTTTCTTCAGGTAGCTTTAGGTGCACACTGTGCAGAGGACGCACTACACTAACTGTAAATACTGTAGCGAATAGGACTAATAGGATCACAAGAACACCAGCAATTTTCTTCAGGTAGCTGTAAATACTGTAAAAACACCTGCCTGCCTGTCAGTAGGGATGATCTGAACACCCCCCTGTTCGGTTCGCTCCAGAACATGCGAACAGGAAAAAAGTTTGTTCGAACACGCGAACACCGTTAAAGTCTATGGGACACGAACATGAATAATCAAAAGTGCTAATTTTAAAGGCTTATATGCAAGTTATTGTCATAAAAAGTGTTTGGGGACCTGGGTCCTGCCCCAGGGGACATGGATCAATGCAAAAAAAAGTTTTAAAAACGGCCGTTTTTTCAGGAGCAGTGATTTCAATAATGCTTAAAGTCAAACAATAAAAGTGTAATATCCCTTTAAATTTCGTAACTGGGGGATGTCTATAGTATGCCTGTAAAGGGACGCATGTTTCCCGTGTTTAGAACAGTCTGACAGCAAAATGACATTTCAAAGGAAAAAAGCCATTTAAAACTACTCGCGGCTATTGCATTGCCGGTCCGACAATACACATAGAAGTTCATTGATAAAAACGGCATGGGAATTCCCCACAGGGGAACCCCGAACCAAAATTAAAAAAAAAAAAATGACGTGGGGGTCCCCCTAAATTCCATACCAGGCCCTTCAGGTCTGGTATGGATATTAAGGGGAACCCCGGCCAAAATTAAAAAAAAAAAATGATGTGGGGGGTCTCCCTAAATTCCATACCAGACCCTTCAGGTCTGGTATGGATTTTAAGGGGAACCCCACGCCAAAAAAAAAAAAAAACGGCGTGGGCCCCCCCAAAAATCCATACCAGACCCTTATCCAAGCACACAACCTGGCAGGCCGCAGGAAAAGAGGGGGGACGAGAGAGCGCCCCCCCTCCTGAACCGTACCAGGCCACATGCCCTCAACATTGGGAGGGTGCTTTGGGGTAGCCCCCTAAAACACCTTGTCCCCATATTGATGAGGACAAGGGCCTCATCCCCACAACCCTGGCCGGTGGTTGTGGGGGTCTGCGGGCGGGGGGCTTATCCGAATCTGGAAGCCCCCTTTAACAAGGGTGTCACGGAACGTCCCAGATATCAGATATTCCAACCTCTCTGAGCACAAAACAAGGCGACACTTGCTTGTTGCTACCATGAACTGTTTTATTTAGAATCAAAATTACAAGACTTTATATGTCGTTGGAACCTCCTCTAACAATACAACTGTAACCTAATTAACATAATTAACATGAGCTAATTAACTAAAAAATTTACCCAGACCAGATGACAGACTTGTGGGCACCGAGCTTCACACAGTAGTATAAACACAATAGCTGGAGCTAATTACAATTAACAATACAAACAACAATCCCCCCCCTCAGCCTATTCATCAACAGTTCGGCTCCTAGCCAGTCCTGGAGGCTAATGTGATCAGCTCACTCAATTAACAGGTTGAGTTCAGAATCAACCAAACCAATAATAGTCTCTACATACATCCTGGGAGATATTGTGGACAAATATTACTGTCCCATTTTAAGTAGTCCAAGATATATTTTTCTCACTCACCCTGTGCCAGGATGACACAGGGTGACTTAGACATAAGATGTATTCTGAGTTCCACGGGCCCTCCCGTCACAAAGGGGACCCCCAGATTCTGCCCCCCCCGTGTGAAATAGTAAGGGGGTACAAAAGTACCCCTACCATTTCACTAAAAAACTGTCAAAAATGTTAAAAATGACAACAGACAGTTTTTGATAATTCCTTTATTTAAATGCTTCTTCTTTCTTCTTTCTTCTATCTTCCTTCATCTTCTTCTTCTTCTTATGGTTCTTCTGGCTCTTCTGGTTCTTCCTCCGGTGTTCTCATCCAGCATCTCCTCCACGGCGTCTTCTATCTTCTTCTCCTCGGGCCGCTCCGCACCCATGGCATGGGGGGAGGCTCCCGCTCTTCTCTTCATCTTCTTCTCTTCTTCATCTTCTTCTCTTCTTCTCTTCTTCATCTTCTTCTCCGGGCCGCTCCGCATACATGCTGGCATGGAGGGAGGCTCCCGCTGTGTGACGGCGTCTCCTCTTCTGACGGTTCTTAAATAATGGGGGGCGGGGCCACCCGGTGACCTCGCCCCCCTCTGACGCACGGTGACTTGAAGGGACTTCCCTGTGACATCACGGGGAATGCCACAGGGAAGTCCCGTCATGTCCCGTGAGTCAGAGGGGGGCAGGGTCACCGGGTGGCCCCACCCCCCGTTATTTAAGAACCGTCAGAAGAGGAGACACCGTCACACAGCGGGAGCCTCCCTCCATGCCAGCATGGATGCAGAGCGGCCCGGAGAAGAAGATGAAGAAGAGAAGAAGAGAAGACGAGAAGAAGAAAAGAAGATGAAGAAGAGAAGAAGATGAAGAGAAGAGCGGGAGCCTCCCCCCATGCCATGGGTGCGGAGCGGCTCGAGGAGAAGAAGACAGAAGACGCCGCGGAGGAGATGCTGGACGAGAATGCCGGAGGAAGAAACAGAAGAACCAGAAGATGAAGAAGATGAAGGAAAGAAGAAAGAAGAAGCATTTAAATAAAGGAATTGTCAAAAACTGTCTCTTGTCATTTTTAACATTTTTGACAGTTTTTTAGTGAAATGGTAGGGTACCCCCTTACCATTTCACACAGGGGGGGGGCCGGGATCTGGGGGTCCCCTTGTTAAAGGGGGCTTCCAGATTCCAATAAGCCCCCTGCCCGCAGACCCCCACAACCACCAGCCAGGGTTGTGGGGATGAGGCCCTTGTCCTCATCAACATGGGGACAAGGTGTTTTAGGGGGCTACCCCAAAGCACCCTCCCAATGTTGAGGGCATGTGGCCTGGTACGGTTCAGGAGGGGGGCGCTCTCTCGTCCCCCCTCTTTTCCTGCGGCCTGCCAGGTTGAGTGCTCGGATAAGGGTCTGGTATGGATTGTTGGGGGGACCCCACGCTGTTTTTTTTTTTTTTTTTTTTGGCGCGGGGTTCCCCTTAAAATCCATACCAGACCTGAAGGGTCTGGTATGGAATTTAGGGGGACCCCCACGTCATTTTTTTTTAAAATTTTGGCCGGGGTTCCCCTTAATATCCATACCAGACCTGAAGGGCCTGCTATGGAATTTAGGGGGGACCCCCACGTCATTTTTAAAAAAATTATGGTTCGGGGTTCCCCTGTGGGGAATTCCCATGCCGTTTTTATCAATGAACTTTTATGTGTATTGTCGGACCGGCAATGCAATAGCCGCGAGTAGTTTTAAATGGCTTTTTTCCTTTGAAATGTCATTTTGCTGTCAGACTGTTCTAAACACGAGAAACATGCGCCCCTTTACAGGCATACTATAGACACCCCCCAGCTACGAAATTTAAAGGGATATTACACTTTTATTGTTTGACTTTAAGCATGATTAAAATCACTGCTCCTGAAAAAACGGCCGTTTTTAAAACTTTTTTTTGCATTGATCCATGTCCCCTGGGGCAGGACCCAGGTCCCCAAACACTTTTTATGACAATAACTTGCATATGAGCCTTTAAAATTAGCACTTTTGATTTCTCCCATAGACTTTTAAAGGGTGTTCCGCGCCATTCGAATTTGCCGTGAACACCCCAAATTGTTCGCTGTTCGGTGAACTTGCGAACAGCCAATGTTCGAGTCAAACGTGTGTTCGACTCGAACTCGAAGCTCATCCCTACCTGTCAGTAGTAGGAAGAGAATAACAGGAACGGATCTAGCTAAACTGAATACAGTGTGTGTGTGTGTATATATATATATTTATATATATATATATTATACAACACCTAGGGTGTGTGTATATATATATGTATATATATATATATATATATATATATATATACACACAATACACTGTAAGTGCAGCTAACTGACTCGCCTGCCTACTCTATCTAACTTAAATCAAATGACACTGTCTCTCTGTCTATCTATCTCTCTCACAACGCCGGAACACACTACACAGGGCCGCCGTGCAGGCGGCCTTATATAGTGTGGGGCGTGTACTAAACCCCCTGAGCCTTAGCCAAAGCCACCCTGGCTTTGGCCAATTACGGCTCTCTGTACAGACGGCGCTGTGATTGGCCAAGCATGCGGGTCATAGTGCATGCTTGGCCAATCATCAGCCAGCAATGCACTGTGATGCCGCAGTGAATCATGGGCCGTGACGCACCACTCGAATTTGGAGCGAACGGCCCATATCATTCGGAATTCGGCGAACGACCGAACAGGCAATGTTCGAGTCGAACATGCGTTCCATTCGAACACGAAGCCAATCCCTAGTGGTGAACTTGCCTATTTTTGCCATTACACCCTTTGATATTCTTGTAGTTTTGTATTTTGTTGAGTATTTAAAGCGATGAGTTTACAGGCTACGTTCACCTTTACAGAGGAAAAAATAAATGAATGTACATATTTTTGCAGAAATGTACACGTAATATTTTTTCCTGCAGGAGCCTGGAAAGCATTGCACCCATGATTAGTAGATCATGGGTATTATGTAGGCTCCTGCAGACATGTTCTCCAGCTTTCAGCTCATGACTCCGTACGGGCTTTCTGTTTGAAAGGTGGAGAACATGTCAGTGGACTATGTGAGTGCTCAACAATGCCCCCCACAGCCCATTGAAACTACAAATCCATCTACTGTGGTGTAAGATGGTGTATGTAGTTTATCCATTGCCATGGCCATGCTGTTTTTAAAAAGTGACAGCGGGTGTGGGGAGAAGAACCTTGGTCCGCTGACACAGGAGGGGGTTGGAGGGAGAGGACTGCTTGCATATGATAAGAACAGGTATGTAGAATTTGTTGTGGTAGTTTCAGGGGTCTGGTGTACATTTATTTTGGTATATTGTTTGAAATTCCGTGGAATCTCTAAAGTGGATCCAACATGCCCAAGTTGTTTGGTATGTGGTTGGTTTATCTTTTGCTTGGTGAATTAAGTTCTCCATTTCCGCCATTCTGTCTATGCTATGGAATCAATCAGCAATAGTGGGGGGATTGGGGCTTTTCCAATGCAGCGGTATACATTGTTTGGCTGCATTGATAAGGTGGAGTGTAAGTGATTTTTTGTAGGCCATCACTGAATAGGAGCGAGTATACCACCGAAATCAAGTGTCTTAGTGGCACCAAACTGGTACACAGTGCTTCAAAGGGAGCGTAGTCTCTATACCATTTAGAGAGGGGTTTTATCCTATTAAGAAAGTGCCTGATTTGTAGGTAGTAGAAAAATGGAATGGTATGATTAGGAAATTGTGGGGCAATGTTCTGAAACAGTATCAGCTGGCCATCAAGAAAAAGTTGCTCTGCTCTAAGTAAGGAATCATAGCCTGGGATGATTGGGTTGTGGGCCATAAGGCCGGGAGGAAATTCTGGGTTTTGGTCTAGCGGGGTCAGAGGCCCGGGGGTCAAGATCAGGGTGAGTTTCTTGCATACCATCCGAAATGTCAGTAAGGTAGGGCCTATTAACGGGTGACCTACTTGTTCTGAAGGGATCAATTTTTGTTCTAGCCAGGGCGTATGTGTAATCGGCACCCGTGAGAAAGAGTCCTCCAAGGTTGTCCAGTCTTTGGTCTTAGCGTGTATGTGCCAGTCTACAATTCTGGTTAGTTGGCAAGTCCATTGATATTTTTGTACGTCTGGAAGTCCGATTCCCCCCTTAATCTTAGGAAGGACCAATCTATCCCAATTATTCTTGGGGTGTTGGCAGACCAGATGAAGTTTCTGCACAGCTTTTTGTAAGAAGTGAAGAACGAAGGGGGTATTTTGATTGGTAAGGTTTGAAATAAGTATAGTAGTCTAGGTAGGATGTTCATTTTAATAATGGCAGCTCTCCCAAACCAAGAGAAAGTGCCTAGGGTCCATTTGCGGAGGTCTTGCTGTATGGATTGGAGTATAGGCAGGAAGTTTCTAGAGTATAGTTTGATCAGGTTTGCAGGGATTTTTATACCCAGGTAGGTAATGGCATGTTTTTCCCAACTAAAGGGGAAGTTGGATTGGCATTGCGCTACAACCAGTGTGGGGAGGGATATGTTCACTGCCTTGGACTTTGAGAAGTTAATTTGGAGGTTGGAGATTTTTTTGAAAAGGGTAAAGTCTTTTAGCAAGTTTGGTATAGTGGTTATGGGGTCTAAAAGAAATAGCAGAATATCATCTGCGTAAGCCGCAACTTTGTAATGTTTGTTTTTGATAGAAATGCCCTTGATGTCTGGGTTGGCTCTCAATCTGCGTAGGAGGGGCTCCATGGTGAGTACAAAAATAAGGGGGGATAGTGGGCACCCCTGGCATGTACCGTTCGACATGGAAAAGGCGTCCGACAGATGGCCATTGACCCGGATTCTGGCTGTGGGTGACGCATAAAGTGCCAATATCAGTTGCAGGAGGTGATCTGGAAATCACATCGCTTTTAATGCCGTGGTCATATAGTCTCAGGCTACTCTGTCGAACTCCTTCTCCGCGTCAAGGGACAGCATAAAACCCGGTTTGGACGTCGTTCCGAGCCAGTGATGTATGTTAAGAGTCTTTATGGTGTTATGCCTGGCTTCGCGTCCAGGGATAAATCCCACCTGGTCTAAAGAGATCAGTTTAGGGAGCAAGGGGAGTATCTGATTTGCGAGAACCTTGGCGTAGAGCTTCACGTCTACGTTTAAGAGTGAGATGGGCCGGTAATTAGACACTATTGTGTTATCCTTGCCAGGCTTTGGTATTAACATCACGTGGGCTTCTAGGATGTCTTTGTGGGCATGTGGTGATGAGGATAATGAGTTGAAGGCTTTCATGAAGTGAGGAATTAGTACGTCGGTGAAGGATTTATAGTAGCTTACTGTTAGGCTGTCCGGGCCGGGGCCAGTTGTTTTAGGGCGGCTAAGGTTTCGTCTATTTAAATCAGGCTGTTCACTTCCTGTGATTCCTCTATCGTGAGGGGTGTAGGGTAGTACTGTTTTAAGAAGTTGTCAATGGTTTCTTTGTGATCTGGGGTCTGTCCAGTCTCACTCGTGGTGGGTAAATTCTAGAGTTTGTAAAACATTGTACGAACTGGTCAGCAATTGCTTCAGGGGAGGAGAGTGTGTTGCCCGCTGGGTCTTTGATAGTGTGAATGGTCGATGCTGCTTTTTTTATTTGTAGCGCCCTGGCTAACAGTTTCCCTGACTTATTGCCATGTTGATAGAATACTTTTTGTGTGAGAGCGTATTTGCGTTGTAGTGTTTTGTTTAATTCCTCTAAGAGCTCCTCTCTAGCTTTCAGTCAGTCAGTAAGTGCTATGGTAGCTAAAGTTTGTTTGTGTGTCTGTTCAGGATCACGAATGCGTGTGGACAATTCCTCAATACGTGCTCTTCTGGCTTTAGATCTTTTGGCGGCCAGGGAAATGAGGTCCTCCTGATAGCACATTTGTGTGCTGCCCACAGTGTAGCAGGTGAGGATTTCGGAGAAGCGTTTTCCTGGAAATATTGTGAGAGTCACTTGGCGATTGTTTGGGATATTTCTAAGTCAGTCAGTAGGGAGTTGTCAAGGCGCCAGATGGTGGAGGCGGTGCGTGTGGTGGGGAATGTTAAGGTCATGGAGATGGGATTATGGTCTGATAGAAGTATAGGGTCTATGGTCGCTTTGGTTAGAAGTGACAAGTCATTTTGTGATAGGTAGAAATAATCAATCCTGGAATACTTGCCATGCGGTGGGGAGAAGAATGTGAAGTTCTTATCGTTTGGGTGGAGCGTGCGTCAAGTGTCGTGTAGGGTCAGATCGCTAAATTGAGTTTTGAGGGCTCGCAGGGCTCTATATGTGGTAGAGGAAGTTCCTGTGGAGGTGTCCTGAGGAGAGGAGAGTGCTACATTAAAGTCTCCACCTACAATAAGGATTCCATTTTGGAAGGATGTGAGAAGTTGTAGGGTCTTGCGGAAAAAAAGAACTTGGTGCCTGTTAGGTGCATAAAGATTGGCTAATGTGATAGGTCTGTTGTGAATTGATCCCTTAAGGAACAAGTATCTCCCGTTGGTGTCACGCTGTACATCTAGTACTTGAATGGGGCAGTGCTTGGAAATCAAGATTGAAACTCCTTTAGTTTTGGAGTCAACGTTGGAGGCATGGTAGACTTGTGGGAAGAAGTTACTGCGCAACTTGGGGATGTTGTCTGATCAGAAATGGGTTTCTTGGATAAATACTATATGGGCTTTGGTCTTTTGTAAGGTATATAGTAGTTGGGTCCTTTTTGTTTGGGGTGTTAAGGCCACAGATGTTCAACGAGAAAAGTTTGACCTGTAATGGGGTCTGGGCTGAGTTGTGGTGAGTCATGCTGTGAGTGCTGGGTACTGCAAGTGTGGGGGAAGAGGTGTAAAAGGGGCTGTTCCTGAGTGCACAAAGAGAGCAATTCCAGGAAGAGTATAAATGGAGTAGGATCGATTATCCTGTAAGTAGAACCGAGGTATAGGGGGGACCAGCCCTCCTAACCGGAAGAGTGCCGAGTCGGTAGGGTACAGTGAGTAGCCCATGTGTAGTTGTGTGGTAGGGTTAAGTAAAACCATGGGAAGAAGAGGCTCTATGAGTTCGTGTTGGCCCACCGTCACTGGGCATTGAAGCGCCTGGGTGGAGGTACAGTCCGAGGGGTGTGATACATTCGGTGGTTAACTGAGGTATAGGTGGTGGAGGTTGTAGGCTGTTGGCGACTTGTCTAGATTAGATTAGAAAGGGTACAGCAGGGATTCCAGGTAGTTAATTTAGCCCTGTTGCTGGACCTATGTTCCACAATATCGTGGGCTGGTCAGCGGAACCTCCGCTGGACAGACCAGAAATTTCAAAGCGGATGGACAAATATTTTGTACACACAAAAAAAAAAGTTATTTGACAACAGAATGATAGACAGCAATTTAACTTAGGAACTTTGTAACATAAGTAACCTTTTGCCATAAACAGTAATGACATCCCTTGGGTGTTGAGTTCACTACATGGAACCATGGCCCCTGGTCTAGAAATTCTACTTTGGAGCTGGTAGCGATTAATAGTGTTTACCTGAGCGGGTCTCAGGCCTGGGTCTCAGTGCGAGGTTGTAGGAGCCGGCTGGGTTTATGGACTCCCCCTGGTATAGGTCAAGGAGGAGGGGTAGCTGTCAAATCTGATGACAGGGGGAGCGGTATCCGGAAATTGCCGGGAGGACAATGCTGTGGAGGTGAAGGAGCTTTTATGAAGCTCTGACATTCAAGATAGAGCACTTCTGTAACCAATGGTCTGGGAGTATGCTAACACCTAGCAGTCAGTTGGGCAGCCAGCAAGGTAAAGTTAGAACAGATTACCGTGTTTTTTCTAATTCCCACTCTAATATTAGGTAACGGGCCCGCGGGGGAAAGGAGGAGAGAGGCATTAATTGGGTGTGGTGGCATACCTAGCTATGCAGTCAGGGGGTTTCCAGCGTCTGATAGCCTGCAGCCCGGTCAGCTTTCAATGTGCGAAGCCAAGGGGGGGGACCGCAAGTCCTCCCATGTCTAGGAGTGTTATTAACTTTGTGTACCAGGGATTCAAATGGTAAGGGGAACCCCTCTCTATCCCCTTCCAGCTCCCCCCCGCACCTAGTCACAATACGCACTAAGGGATCATTAGGTCTGCAATGACAGATATTCCTTTAGGGGAGGGAGGTAGCGCAGAGCACTGCTGTGGCTCCTCCTAATGCAGGGTGCATTCAAAACGCTGTTGTGATAGCTGTGTAATAACCCAGGATCTAAAGTGTGATCCCTAATCATGGGGAGAGGTGAATGGGGGGGCGCTGAGGTTTCAGTCGTGGCCCCCTATGCATAACGTATAGACTACTGAAAGGTATTGTGGGTGGGGGAACCCTGTACGTTAAATTTCTCCTATGTCCCCATGGGTCAGGAAGGGGCCTCACTACTATCCTGGTGGTGATGGGAGCCCCAACGTCCGCCTCTCTATGACCTTGTCCTGTAAAAACAAATAGCATTAGTTACCCAAAAGTCTGCTAGAATGTGTAAGCTCTGTTGGTCAGCGTGGAAGCTTGTAAGTGGAAATGATTGTTCATAGACTGTGGAAGTCCTGTTGGCTGGCAGCACTACATGGAATTTAGTCTCTCTATGAGCTGAGTGTGATGATAGGTGACAAATTGTGGAGCATAGGTGATTATGGTGTAGGTAGATGACCCATTACCCATCATGTAATGAAAGGGTGCAAGCCATACACACATTTGCAAGTTTCCATGGCAGGAGCCGTATGTGGAAAGGGATCAGCGTTACAAGGTAACTTGGGAATCTCAAGAACATAGTCAACAGGTAACTTCCGAACTTAACTGTGTCAGACTTGGCTGGAGGTAACTGGTCGTCTGGGGGGCCCCTATGCTGCGTTAGCGGTCTCATCGGGCTCTCCTTGATCTGGCAGGAACCTTGGGTGCCTGTGTGGCTCCGGGTCCCTGAGGGGGCCGGCGTCTGCGGTATCAGATGTCTTGTGTATCCATGGGCTCCTCTGGTTGTGGATCCTTCCTGGTCACTGTACAGCGGAATTCTGCGTACCAGTTAGGGACTTCAATCAGCGGGATGCCTAGGGTGTTGCAGAAGTGCAGTAGGTCTTTAGGTACCTTCAGCAGTGCGGTGCGGCCCTATGTGGTAGCAGAAAGACAGAAGGGGAACTTCCACCTGTAGGGTATCCCCCTAGCATGTAATGTATCCAGCAGGGGTTTCAGGTCTCTATGGTGCTGCAGGGTGATCCTGGAGAGATCCTGAAAAATCTGGATGGGTACTCCTGCATGGAGCACCTGTGCTCTGCTTCTGGCCTGCTTCAGTATGTCTTCCTTTACTTTGTAGTCTACTATGCAGCAGATGATGTCTCTGGGGGGGTCTGTATCCCTGCCTTTAGGTCTAAGGGCTCTGTGGATCCTTTTCATAGTGATCTGCGTCTGTGGTGGTCTGTTAAGGAGGTCATTGAATAGGCTTACAACTGTGGGGGAGAGCTGATCCGATTCAATGGATTCAGGCATGCCACGGATTCTTAGATTATGGCGTCTCCCTCTGTTGTCTAAATCCTCCATGTGTCTCTGTAGCTCCCTGAGTTGGAGGGTGTGAGTGTCTACCCTCCGGGTGGCTCTGCGGAGGACTGTGTCATGTTGCTGTGTGACATTCTCCACTACCTGAACCCTGTCAGCCAGTGTGTGAATGTCCAGCCGGAGCTCTGAGATGGTGGCTGACAGGGTGTCCTTAATGCAGCTATGGTCCTAAGGTCATGGATACTTAGCTGCTGTAGTGGTGGAACAGGGGTCCCTGAGTCTTCCGGTCCCGCTGTACCTTGTGAGGAATGTGCGAGCAGGGATCCCATCTCCTGAGAGGATGCAGTCCGTCTGTGTGCAGCGCGGGAAGACGCCATATTGCCCCTCTGTGACCTAAACATCTCTGGGATGTTTTGGCTGATTTCCCCTCTCTGCTCGGGGGGGGAGCAGGACCGTGATGCGGAGGAGGTGCGGGAGGCTGTCCCCATGCTGTGTGGTCGGCGTGGGGTGAGTGCGGCTCGGGTGTACCTCCGTAGCTCGGCTGTAGTTTACAGTGGCGGCGGGAGCTCCGGAGTTAGGCGTCCATCTCTTTGCGAGGTTAAACCACACCCCCCTATGGTCAATTTTTAATCAGTACCACGTCATCTTAGATTTGACTTTTGCTACAGTTGGAGCCCCCAATTTGCAATTTCTAGCCAATGTTTGCTTGACCAGTTAGTAAGTGTGCTGGGGGATTGTTTTGTATTGTAGTATTCAACCTTATTTACAGCCCAACTAGGCTCACAACAAAAGGACAATTGCACCGCAGTGACAGGAAAAGTGTGTGTATATTGTTCTGTCCACCAGATGTCTTGCTGATGTTTTATACTGGTTATTTGTACATGTGTTGTTAAATTTACATGCAAAATGTGTAATTTACTTAAGACAATCATATGTGGTGTGCAGGCTCCATCTAGCATTCCTTTTTGGTATTGCTGAAGTTCTGTTTATCTGTTTATTTGTATGTGTAGTTGAGGAAGTTGTCAGCAAGCAGGAAATTCTGGGTAGAATCTTAACAGGAAGTCACCCATCCATCTTTCTTTTCAACACATTGCAGGAAGTAAGACATGTCTTTCTCAAACTATCGCCATCACCCCTTAGAGATGGCTTGTTCTAATAAAACTGAGATCAAAGGAATATGGTATCTACGGTTATTGGGATAAGAAGTTTTAGCTATCTGCTCCTTGAGACAGAACAGTGAAATTTTTAAGCTGACCTCTGAAGGGAAGATAAGCCGACTTCGGAAGTCTGTACAGCCCGGGGCTACGCAGTACCCATACAGTCAGAAGCCTTAAAGATACAGGCTTGCGGCAGGCAAAGCAAGCAGCCACGCTACACAGAGACGCGCTCTGTCAGGCAGCAACGACACTAGAACGGTCTCTATACAGCAAGACAGCTTCTTCCCCGCAGCCATGTCTCACAGTGGGACATCTTCTTACAAAACATGTTCACAAGCAAGCTCATCTAAGTCATCTGTCGCAAATGCAGCAGCTAAAGCCCGTTCAAAAGCTGAAGCAGCAAAAGTCAGGGCCGCATTCGCAGACCAAGAGTTGCAGATGAAAAAAGAAAAGGCCCGCCTTGATGCAGATAAGATGAGACAGGAACAAGAGAGAGAAGGAAAGAGTACTGTCATGAACAGGTGTGACCGACCAGATTGTGTGAACTGCAAAGAGGAAACCAATACGCATGTAAAGTGAATAACAATAATGTTTATTTATGATAAGTGGTATAAATAAGTAAACACCCCAAATACAAATAGTGCTCAACCAACCAACAGAAACCCACAGATAATATATACAGTCAAAGGGAAGTACCAAAATCAAACACGTTAGTCAGGCCAGGGTCATACACAGGGGATCAGCAACTGAACAAGGGCAGGATAGGAGAGGGAGATAATGGATGGGATCAGGCTACAAGGGAATAGGAACACAGGAGTGACAGGATCAGGATGGGATCGGGTACAGGCTCAGGTGCAGGCTCAGGTTCAGGTTCAGATACAGGTTACAAGGTACAAGGTATAAGGTACAAAGATCAAAGTGGAACATGGGCACAGGAACATCAGATTGGGGCACAAGAACTTCAGGCGGAGACACTGGCTGGATAGCAGGCAGAGGTTTGGCAGAATCAGATGGGTTATCAGGTTCAGCTGGCATGCAAGCAGACTGGAGCAGGTTGGTTGGTGTGGAAGCAAGTTGGGTTACTGGCAGGATTGTGTGAGTGGGGAAGAACTTGCGTTTCTTCTTTGGCTTAACTGCTGGAGATCTGTAGGTGGCTGTAGGGCTGTAGACAGGAGGTGAGGCATACTGAAACGAGGGGCTGGGATATGGCAAGGAAGGGGGAACAGCGGCCAGAGGAAGTTTTTGTGGGGAAGTTGCAGGTATTAGAGAAGAGGCAGGTGGGCTAAAGGCAGGATAGGTGCAGGAAATAGAAACAGGGCATTGATACTTGGTGGGGAGCAGGGTATATTGGACTGTAGCTGAGGTTGCCAGGGGTGATGGGAGAAAGGACATCTGAGCAGGCAGGTGTTTAGTAGCAGGTCTGGGTTGTGGAGAGCTGACAGAAGCTGGGCATAACAGGTCTGACCATATCTGAAGTACAAGTAGCACAAAAATGGGCTCACATACCCTCTGTCTGACCAGGGACTGCACTTCATCTATACAATCTTTCAACAACTGTTTGGGACAAACCGAATAATGCTCCAAGAAGGATGCAGAGTCATCCTCCAACAGCCATACTAAGGACACAACCTGGTTAATGCTGAAGGGGGGAGAAAAGTCACCATGGCCCTTTGGGATACAGGGCAGGGCCAGCTCTGTACACATTCCAATCAAAGGCTGAACGTCCTCAAACAGTATACTGCCCTGATCGACCACAGAGTGAGCTAAACGGATAATCTCCAGCAGCTGATCACTGGACCACCCTTTCAATGTCTGGTGAAGATATTCAGAACTCTCTGTTGCCAGCAGAGCATAATAAACAATTATATCTGAATTCATCCCAGCAACATAAAACAGAATCGAGATGGTTCCCCTGTGCAGCCACTTCTGG
This sequence comes from Aquarana catesbeiana, assembly GCF_042186555.1. NCBI lineage: Eukaryota > Metazoa > Chordata > Amphibia > Anura > Ranidae > Aquarana > Aquarana catesbeiana. Next base: position 328,053,172 of record NC_133327.1, on the reverse strand, counting down.
TCAGAGATGGCCTTGGTATACTGTCATGAACAGGTGTGACCAGATTGTGTGGACTGCAAAGAGGAAAACAAAACGCATGTAAAGTGAATAGGAATAATGTTTATTTATGATAAATAAATAAGTAAACATCCTAATACAAATAGTGCTCAACCAACCAACAGAAACCCACAGACAACAGATAATATATACAGCCAAAGGGAAGTACCGAAATCAAACACGTTAGCCAGGCCAGGGTCATACACAGGGGATCAGCAACTGAACAAGGGCAGGATAGGAAAGGGAGATAATGGATGGGATCAGGCTACAAGGGAATAGGAACACAGGAGGGACAGGATCAGGATGGGATCGGGTACAGGCTCAGGTACAGGCTCAGGTTCAGATACAGGTTACAAGGTACAAGGTACAAGGTACAGGTCAGGGCACAAGGAAGAAAGATACCAAGGCAAGCATGTGAGGGCTTGCCAAGTATTTATGGGACTGACAATAATTGTCTTCATGTAACACCTGAGCGCAGGGAGCGTTGTCTGCTCCATACTGGCAGGATCCATCTGCTGGTGGACATCAGTACTGCGGCCAAAAGATGAAATAACACTAGCAGGAAAGATTCCCCTGACAGTTCCAAACTGCCAGGAGACACCTGCTGGTGGACCCCAGTACTGCACGCCAAATGATATGTCTTACCAGTGGACGGACCCTTTCCTGACAAGTACACTTGGAGCAAGAGAGAGAGAGAGGGAAAGAATACACCTGGAGGAAGAGCTAGCCCAGCAGGAAGCATCTCTGAAATTGCAGCAAGCTATCTTAGAAGCTAACATGGAGAAGCTGGCAGTAGAAAGAGATGCTACCGCCGCCATTGCAGAAGCAGAAGCTTTAGAAGCAGCCATCTACGATGAGCCAAGAGTAGGCAGCAGCATACTGGGTCTAGAAGAGGACCAACAAGATTCTTCACAACGCACGTCAGATTATGTCTACCAGCACTGGAACCCAAGCAGCATCCCACAAGAAGAAATTAAACATAACATCAGTGAGTTACATCAAATAAAGCAGCAACAAGACAACCTTGGACCCCAGTTCTACAAGCAAGAAAAATCTGACAGAGTTCCAGACTTTCCAGTTCCAACCAAACCTTCTACTCCACAAGGTACCCAGCCTTCATACAAGCATCAAACACCAGTCTTCACTCCAAAGGTGTATGCAACAAACAGGTACGAACTGCCAACTTTATGTAAGTTTGAACCCAGCGCACCTAAAGAAGAGACTTTTACCAGGTATGCCTTTACACCGCACCACAATACACCAGCAGCCTACCCCAATGCCAATCAGGCTACTGTAGACTTTGCCAAGTTCCTGGCCAAAAGAGAGTTAGTTACCCAAGGACTTGTCAAATTTAGTGATCGCCCTCAACACTACAGGGCGTGGCGATCCGCTTTCCAGAGTGTCATTCAAGGTCTAGATCTATCCTGCAGGGAACAGATAGAACTCCTCGTAAAGTGGCTTGGCAATGATTCTGCTGAACATGCCAAAAGGATCAGAGACATTAATATAAACCACCCTGAGAGGCCTTACAAACATCTGGAACCGACTGGATAGATGTTATGGCTCATCAGAGGCTATAGAGAGTACACTGTCTAAAAGGATAGAATACTTCCCAAAAATACAGAGCAGAGGTTACCAAAGACTCAGAGAATTCAGTGACCTGTGTAGAGGTCGACCGATATGGGTTTTTCTCTGGCCGATGCCGATATTTAGAAATCGCGGTGGCCGATGGCCGATATAAGATGCCGATTTTTTGGGGCCGATATATTAGGCCGATTTTTTTTTTTTTTTTTTCCCTTCATCTCATAAAATCTAATGCCGCGTACACACGGTCGGACTTTTCGTCTACAAAAGTCCGACAGCCTGTCCGACATACTTCCGACGTACCTTCGGCGGACTTGCGGCAGACTTTCTTACGAACGGACTTGCCTACACACGACCACACAAAAGTCCGACGGATTCGTACGTGATGACGTACACCGGACTAAAATAAGGAAGTTCATAGCCAGTAGCCAATAGCTGCCCTAGCATGGGTTTTTGTCCGTCGGACTAGCACACAGACGAGCGGATTTCGGGGTCCGTCGTACTTACGACGTAAAGATTTGAAGCATGTTTCAAATCTAAAGTCCGTCGGATTTGAGGCTAAAAAAGTCAGTTGAAAGTCCGGAGAAGCCCACACACGATCGGATTACCAGCCAGCTTTAGTCCGTCAGCGTCCGTTGGACTTTTGTAGACGAAAAGTCCGACCGTGTGTACGCGGCATTACAGTTAGACCCCTTTCACAATGGAGCGTTTTTCAGGCGCTTTTGGGCTAAAAATAGCGCCTGTAAAGTGCCTGTAGAACGGCTCCCCTGCAGTCTCAGTGTGATATCCCGAGTGCTTTCACACTGAGGCGATGCGCTGGCAGGATGTTTAAAACAAGTCCTGCAAGCGGCATCTTTGGAGCGGTGTATACCGCTCCCTCCACCACTCCTGCCCATTGAAATGAATGCGCACCGCTGCCGAAGTGCCTGCAAAGCATTTCGGGCAGCAGCGCTTCAGGGGCGCATTTAACCCCTTCCTCAGCCGCTAGCTGGGTTATAAGCGCCCCCGCTAGCAGCCGAATAGCGCCGCTAAAATGACGGTTAAAGCGCCGCTAAAACTAACAGTGTTTTACCGTCAACGCATGCCCGCTCCAGTGTCAAAGCAGCCTTAAGCAATACAGAAAATTTTTTTACATTTAAACATTTATTAAACAAAGCAAACCTCCAATCAGTTCACTTGTATGTATAATTTAGATTAAAAAAAAATAACGATATCTTAAATATTAAATACACAAAAACAGGTAATCAAAACTTTTGGACGAAAAAAAATGGGGTAACTTTACTGCTTTTTTTTTTTTTATTTCATTAGTGTATTTTTTTTTAAAAAATTGCGTTTGAAAGACCGCTCTGCGCAAATACCATGTGACATAAAATATTGCAACAACCGCTATTTTTATTCCCTAGGGTCTCTGCTAAAAAAAATATATATAATGTTTGGGGGTTCTAAGTGATTTTATAGCAGAAAATACAGGATTTTTACTTGTAAGCAACAAGTGTCAGAAAAGATTTAGTCTTTAAATGGTTAAACTGAGAGCTTCTACACACAGAGTTCAGCTCATTGATAAAAGAACCTGAAAAGATACAATGTATCTTCTTATCAGACTTGGCAGGCTGCCCAGGGAGGAGAGAATCCTCTCCACAGATAACCTCAGGAAAGTTGCATTGACTTCTATTACAGAAGTCATTTGCAAGTCCCTCTGAAGTTATAATCGGCTTTTTTTATCAGCACAATCGGCTGATGCCGATTAAGTAAAAAAAGCCAAATATCGGCCGATATATCGGCCGGCCGATATATATCGGTCGACCTCTAGACCTGTGTATGGAGTTACAAGTTGCTAAAACAGAAGGAGACTTACCTGGCCTTTCTTATCTTGACTCTGCTAGAGGTATTAACTCCTTAGCACAAAAACTTCCTTATGAGTTGCACGAAAGATGGATTACTCATGGCTGTAACTACAAACGAAAACACAATGTGCCTTTTCCACCCTTTAGTGAGTTTGTGGACTTTGTAGACAGACAAGCAGGAATGAAAGATGACCCCAGCTTCATTTTTCCAGTGTCTTATACCACTTCTTCTGGCCCTAAACAACTCAGAGCTCCAGTAGCAGTGCACAAAACTAACATTTCTTCCCACAGATTTGCAGAGGATCAAGAGAGCAACCCTACTAAGTTCTGCCCTCTACATAAGATGCCACATCCTCTTCTGGAATGCAGAGCCTTCAGGACAAAGACCATCCAGGATCGCAAAGCTTTCCTCAAAGAGAACAACATCTGTTACAAGTGTTGCTCTTCGTCCACACATTTCGCCAAGGACTGTAAGGTCAGTGTCAAATATACAGAATGTGATAGCACAGAGCACAGCACAGCTCTACACCCAAGGCCTACTCCAAGAACTTTCCCACCTGTTCATAGGGACAAGGAACAAAGCGGGGGGACCAAAGACTCTAGTACAGAAGCAATAGCAATCACTTCACAGTGCACTGAAGTCTGCAAAGGAAGTACAGGTGGCAGATCCTGCTCTAAAATCTGTCTTGTGAGAGTTTATCCAAAAGGACGCAGAGACAAAGCAGTCAAGATCTACGTTATCTTGGATGATCAGAGTAATAAGTCACTAGCTAGATCTGTGTTTTTTGACATTCTAAACCTTAAAAGCCCCAGCAGCCCTTACTCCCTTAGGACTTGTGCAGGTACAGTGGAAACGGCAGGGAGAAGAGCTGACTGCCTACAAATTGAATCTATGGATGGTAATACATGCCTACCCTTAACGACCATAATAGAGTGCAACCAGATTCCAGACAACAGATGAGAGATTCCCACACCAGACACAGCAGCTCACCAGATTCACTTAAATCACATAGCACATCTCATACTAGAACTAGATGATCAGGCTCAGATAATCTTACTCCTAGGAAAGGATATCTTGCAAGTCCACAAAGTAAGAAAACTGATCAACGATCCTAAAAATGCCCCATATGCCCAAAAACTGGATCTTGGATGGGTCATTATAGGTAATGTTTGCCTGGGAGGTGCACACAAAGCTGCATCTGTTAATAACCTGCTCACTAGTACCCTTCAGAGTGGTCATCCTAATCTTTTCCAACCCTGTCAAAATCACGTCCTCAAAGGAGCTACCACACAACAACCCTGTACCTTCCTAAGTCCCCTCCGTGACAGCAATACCTATGACAATGACCAAAGCAACTTAGGAAGCACAGTGTTCAGGTGAACAAAGGAAGACAACGAGGTAGCAACGTCCATGGAGGATAGGCTCTTCTTAAAAGTTATGGAAAGGAGTATGGAGAAAGACGGGACTAATAGCTGGGTTGCACCTCTTCCCTTTAGACCACAAAGACTAACTATATCAGATCTTGCCTAACAATAGAGAACTAGCATATAAACATCTCACTTCCCTAAGACACAATCTTCTAAGGAAACCAGAGATGAAAGAACATTTCTTTTCCTTCATGGAGAAAATATTCCAGAATGGTCATGCTGAGATAGCCCCAAACCTCAAAGACTCAGAGGAATGCTGGTACTTACCCATATTTGGGGTCTATCACCCTAAGAAGCCAGGGCAGATTAGAGTGGTGTTCGACTCTAGCGCCAAGCATGAGGATGTCTCTCTAAACGATGTCCTTCTCTCTGGCCCTGACCTTAACAACAGACTATTAGGAGTACTTCTCCGCTTTCGCAAGGATTCAGTCACATTCATGGCAGACATACAGCAAATGTTCTATTGCTTTCTTGTTAAAGAAGAACACCGTAACTTTCTGAGGTTTCTCTGGTTCAGGGACAACAACCCCTCTGGAGACATCACAGAATACCGCATGAGGGTGCACATATTTGGCAACAGTCCTTCCCCTGCAGTTGCTATATATGGCCTCAGACATTCTGCTAGAGTGGGAGAGATATGCCCTGTACACACGGTCGGACATTGATCGGACATTCCGACAACAAAATCCATGGATTTTTTCCGAATGTTGGCTCAAACTTATCTTGCATACACACGGTCACACAAAGTTGTCGGAAAATCCGATCATTCTGAACGTGGTGACGTAAAACACGTATGTCGGGACTATAAATGGGGCAGTAGCCAATAGCTTTCGTCTCTTAATTTATTCTGAGCATGCGTGGCACTTTATGTGTCGGATTTGTGTACACACGATCGTAATTTCCGACAAAATGATTTTCCCCCTTTTCTGTGTGGGGCCTAGTAGAATCATGCAATATGGAGGAGAAAAAAGAGGACGGTGATTTATCTGACACTTTAAAATACTTTTTTGATGGAAATTGGATATGACAGACTGCGTAAAATTCTTTGTACCGCCATCACCCCTTAGAAAACTTAAAAATTTCACCTGTATTGTTCTAATAAAACTGAGATCAAAGAAATATGGTATCTACAGTTATTGGGATAAGAAGGTTTAGCTATCTGCTCCTTGAGACAGAACATATATAGTGCTTGTAATAGGTGGTTAAGTTAAAAAATCCAGGAGAAAAGTAATAAATGAAAGATTAAAAATAATTTTAGGTGGCAGCCATCCCCAGAGTGTGTCCAAGACAATGTAAAAAATGACAGAAAAAGAGGGGAGAGGGAGGCGCACCTGAATTGTAGTATTAGTAACAGTATCTTGTGCAATAAACTGTGTTACTAATACTACACTTAAGTGAGCCTCCCTCTCCCCTCCTTTTCTGGTTGTGGTCTGGGATTAAGCTCAGTTAACCCATGTGAAGTGTCCCTTTTTGTATCATGATTAATAGAGAAGTTGATCAAAAAGTAGACCTAGATTTCAGGCAGTTTAAAAAAATTGCTTAACCACTTTCCACAAATGGATATACCCATACCTCATCAGGTTTAAGTGGTCTTGCCAGGGTCATGGTTGCAGCTGCAGCCATGATCCTAGTATGTTTTTTATGCTGTTTAAAAGTGATCAAAGTGCTTTACAGCCGCCGGAATACTTTTATCATCTCTATAGTATATCGAACTGGAAGCGATGTGGATGTGGATGAAGACCAGTAAAGGCTTTTAAACCCATACCTATGGAGATTTTTTGGTACCATAGTTTGTTGTAGGTATCCATTTACTTAACATAACATCATCTTTTATATTTTATCAAACTATTGGGTATTTTATTGTGTTTGTGTGCACTAAAATGCAAGAATATTTTTTCCGGAAAAAAAAATGCATTTAAAAAAAACACTGCTTAACATAAAAAATTGCAACAACCTCCAGGACCTTTGCTTTCAGTAAACATATAACCTTTGGGTATTTTAAGTAATTATCCAGTAAAATTGTTGATTTTACATGTATGTGAGAAGTGTCAGAATTGGCTTGGGTAGCAAGTGATTAAAGAGATTGCAAAGTTAACATTCATGTGTTAGTGTAGTGTTAAAGTTTTACTATCACAGACATCCTGTGACAAAAAATGGTTTGTAGTTGCAAAGCTCCTTTTAAAACAAACCAAAATCCACTAGATGGGTGGGGTGGTGGGCTACTTACCTGCACAGCATATTTGCACATTATGGCACACTTCCCCCCCTATTGTGCCCCCTTCAGGGCTGCCGGGTACAAGCTTGCAGTTGCTGTTCTGTACCTCTTGCTACTCTTTGGTTATTTGGCAGACACTGATGATGTAACTCCTGCACAAGCACAGAGGAGTTACATCGTCCTCAGGAACAGTTTCCATTCCTGGCATCTTACAGAATGAGCTGGTAATGTATGCATCATTACAATCACCTATCCTTCATTCAACAGTCTAGCACTCCTGGAGTTCTCTCTTAAATAATGTGAAATGTATTTATTCTTGTGCATCAAGAATGACATATAAAATGATGTACGGTAGACATGTACATGATAAAAATGATAAATCATAGCAAAATTTGCCACATGATTTAAAAGGAAGTAAAAAAGAGAAGGGGATGTAACCTATAGTAATCAACCACAAATTGTTTATAACCAACAGATTAAGTTTTCCATAAAGGCTCAATCTCTCCATTTTTTATTTACCACCCCATGACTAAGGCGTGAGACAACTGCTCTCAGGAAGATCAATCAGTAAAAAAACAGTATAATAAAAAAAGAAAAATCTGTCCTGTGTTGCTATTGTTCATCCCAGTGGTAAGTGGCACCATTAAAATCCATGTGCACAGCTTTCCACCACTTTTCTCTCCCTATTGAACTAAGCATGAACAATCAACTAAGCCAAGCACTGTTGTTTATAGTATTCTCGTGTTGAAGGTACCATAGGGGGTTTGATCAGGATAGTCATACCATCATAAGCATCATTTAGGCCCTCATTCATCTGCATTCCTGTCCTTCTATTGTTTGGCTCACACGGACGCCAGGGGCACTCAATGAACTGTGCAAGTAATCTATCGGCATTCATTTGGGAGCCCTAGAGGTGTCAGCCCCATGAGAGGTTATGTGGTGGATATTATATTTATTTATCCTCTATTCATCTTCCTTGGTTTATATTTCGAATGTGCCATTTGTTACCCAATTTATTTTAATTGATATTCATCCTATTTAGATCCTTCCTTTTCCCAAGATGATGCCGTTGGCCTTTATTGTGATAAATGACTTGCTTGGCTTATTCCCTATTGCCTAGATCTTTCCCTCTTCCAAGATGGCGCTTTCGGCTTTTGCCTTGATGAATGACACGCTCTGTACACTTTACCACTTAGCGCATGCGCATTTTAGGTAATGACGCATTCAGCATCACGCTATGATGCTGCCTCCTCCTTCATTATCCACACGCTCCCCTGGGCCTCCTCGCTATACGTCAGCATCCTGGTTGTGACGTTAGACGCCACCGGGATGGAAGGACTATAAGAATGCGGTTTTATACCGCAATCCTCTGTCGTAGGCTCCTTATCCAGGGGGAGGTTGTTCCTCTCCCATCCCATGCCTGTCTGAACCATCACCATAGGTAAGTGTCCTATATGTGACTCCGCTTGATGGTCTACAGATATGGACCTCATTGTACCAGTACTTTCTTTACTTTTTCTTATAGGTGTATCCTTGTGCATCTACACCTCTGAATACTATTAAGATCTCCTTGGCCTTTTAATTGCTGGCTGGGAATCTCCATACCAAGGTAATTCTACACTGCCGCTTGTGCTTGCAGTGAGGATTTTTTGCCTCTAGCAAAAGAGTTTTGATTCCACCTAAGGTAACCTTCATGTTAATTTGGTACTCAGATTCAATGCCTTTTTGACATCATCTGGTTGATACCTTATTCCATTTCTCATATTTTTCCTATTAACGATATATTAATTCTATGTCCTTCTGTAGACAAAAAGAGACGGGAACTTGTGTCTGAGAGACCTACCTGATGTCTTGTATCTCTGATGTTATTCATCGGTAATACTCCTTTTCCAACTCAACTCACATTCAATTTTTGGCAGCCTGGTAAGATTACTATTGATGGATTGATTTTTGATTGTCGTTTGATCCGTTTGATTTTTTTCAGCTGTTTATAGTACCTTCCTTATTGCCAGGAAAGTTTCATAAATGTTAACTCTTCAATTTTCAATTTATATGGCTAAAGGTGTAAATTATTGTCAAATCTAGTAGAGACGTTCAAATGGCAGTATATGTGGAAGTCAGGTGGTGTCAAAAACAGTGGCGGCTGGTGCTGTATATTTTGGGGGGGGGGGGGCAATAAGGACATCCCGAAACCACCCCCCCGGTCAGTCACTTAGTCAAACCCCCTCCACCAGCCCCACGCACATACCCCATCTAGGCTGCGGGCAGCTTCATCTCCTTCCTGCATCTCCTCATCGTCGGCTTCCTCCTAGGCGGCTTCACCCTGTGTCTCTGGCTTCACTGCGGCTTCCTCCTCCACGGCTTCCCTACTCCTTCCCTCAGCGGCCAATACGATCACTACAATCGCTTCTGCTCTCGGCCAATTGGGTTTTGGTCTGATTGGCAGGGAGGAGAATCAGGAAGACAATAGCAAATATTAATTCGCTATTGTCAGTGCTCTGCACCCCCGAGCCCATCCTTTCTTTTTTAAGCCAGTTAGAGCCTCAGGCTCTAATCATGTGCTTCAAAAACTCCATTGAAATCCATGTGTCTGGTGCCCTGCATGTAGATTATGGATGGGCTGTCACTGGTCAAAAACCCCAACCCTGTTTATTGATGGTTGTTCAAGTGTGATGTAGATGACTTCTTTCCAGTTTCTTGCAAATCAGTTGCCCTCTCTGTGGAAAATGGGCACCTTACTGTCCTGAAAAGAATGTCTCTTAAGAATGTTGACCTGTAGAATTTGCCCTCAAATGTTGTGCCGTTTGCTTGTTTAGAGGTTGCTTTGTCTCATTTTTGCTTTCCTCACTACACTGTACAGAAGAAACCAAGTCTGCCCACAATCATTATGACAGATAGGGGAACCGGGGGGGGGGGGATACAGCAGCAAAAATGTTTTAATAAAATAACGGATAGTGGTGGCTGCTGATAATGGTGCTACAGCACTCCTACCTTACTAATGCTCATTCACTGCTCCTTTCTTGCTCCTTGCTGCCTACAATACCTGCTACTTCCAGTTATAGGGGAGAATGTGGCCTCCTCCCTTGTGACAGTGCTCAGGACCAGCAATCACTGCTGATTTTCGTGCTGACTGCAGTGAAGAAAGAAGCAGTGGTGGCATACAGGAATGGTGAGTGTAAGGAGGTTGGTTGGAGGGTCCCATTATGAGACACTGCCATTTTGGCCCTGCATTAGCAAGGAGAGTGAGGCTGATTTACTAAAGGAGTTTAGAAATGTTACTGAGTAAACTGAGTGAACATTTGCTTCAAATATGCAATTGTCTAAAAAGTAAATTCCTGTTTATCTACTTTCACCTGCACATGGCTGGTTATTCAAAAGGAGCACTTTATTAAGCAAAGATTCTCAACTGTTTTAGTAAACCTACTGCAAAGCCCAACATGTCTTTATCTTTCTGTTGTGTCTCTAGGGCAGAAAGCAAGGGGGGATCTCTCCAACCAAACTAAGACAGCAAATAAAAAAATAAAAATAAAACACCAACCAGGTGCCTACAATTCCCAAAAACTAAGAAAAAGTACTTTATAAAATGTCATAAGTATGAACAAAAAATGTATACAGCTCCACATCTGGCCTCAACCGGGTGTGATATATGAAATTATAACACTCTGCTGCTCTCGTGAATACTTATATATACAATAAAAATATCATTTTACGTACAAATGCAGGCACCAAGAAACAAGTCTATTCCAATCCACACATAAAACACAAACAAGCTGTAATAAAACCAACATGTTGGTAACTATAAACACTTCTAAATAAATCTAAAGTAAATCCATACTTGTGGGTGTCATACTTAAATTAGTTCTTCACAGACAACAATTGCCTGTTTTTCTCTAATTAAAAGCAGCAATTATGCCTTTAAATGTTTAGTCTATAATCCTCTTTCACACTTTATGTGGAAAACATTTGCCAGTAGATGAGTGCTGATTTAATGCTATATTTCAGTTTCAATTAAAATAACTCTTCTTTACTTTCTATATGAGCAAAGCCGCACTTTCAGAAGTGAGAAGTAAAAACTGTGGAGCTGTTTGTTGAAATGTACAAATGCTACAAGTATAATATTCAGCTACTGATTAAAAAAAAAAAAAAAAAAAAAAAAAAAAACCTCACACACATCCATGGTACATTAGCCTTGCAATGGAAATCAGTGTGTTTGCTTATGGCACCTTTCCATCATTAACACTTTTGCAGTCACACTTAGAGGAGATCCAAGGGCAATAGGTACAGTCTGGATGTCTGCTTTGCTGAACACTCTCTATTCAACTCGCTGTGAGACAATATGCCTTTGTGGAGGTAAATGAGTTCGCACTTTGACCTCTGAGGTGGTATAGATGACTTCAGTCAGGTCCCCCCAGCGTTTCTTAACTACTCATACCCAAATAGAAAACGGTAACAATCAAGGGTTAACGTAACTCACACATAGTATTTTCTTAATCTGTTTTCTCAAATGCCTAGTGATTTGCAGTACGGTAAATAAAATGTATTTGCTCTTGTCAATCAAGTGTGTGACACAGAGGCACACAAACACACACTCAAATACCCAGGTACGAGAATAAATAATTATAATACACAGAATTAGTCTAGATTATGTTTATAAAATGTATATATTTAGATATAGAAATTGTTCAAGTCTTCTCAAATGTTACAGGAGAAACTTTAAATCCTTAGCTATTTCCAACATCTTTATCACAGTGTGTAAATTAGTAGTCAGCTGTAGAAATATTCTATAGAAATTCAGCACAACCTCAACAATGCAGTGCAAAAGAGAAATGTATTAAAATTGTAGAAAATGTCAATACAATAGATATCAGACATATACCATAAGAATAGTGTAACATATGAGAAGTAATATACAATCTGGGGAATTAACTAAGCTTCCAACGCCATTATAATGGTGCAGGAAACTGTCTGGAGTAGTGTGCACCACATTACTTAAACAGACCTGTTTCAGGTCTTTCTGCACCACCTGTGCCAGTTTCTATTTCAGAGTGAAATAAAAACTAGCGCAGGTCTGCACCTAATTAACAGTGAATGCGGCAGTTTTCCATATAGAAAACTGCCATAGATTCAGACCAGATTTGACCTTGTCATATGGGATGTGAGCTGTTAGCAGAAAACAATAGTGAATGAGATGAAGCTCTGACTTTTATCATCCAATTATATGCAAGCAAAAATTCTTTTTTTTTTTAATTTCCTTGCTCATGATTGGGTAATCTTTGCCTTTACAAAGTGAAATTTCACCACATTCACTATGCTCTGGGGAAAATAACCTTGCAAAATGAACAGCCTTTTTGCCTTTAGTAAATCAATCCCAATGGGAGAAGAATAATACAAATAATTTCTCTCTCTTTTCAAGGCAAATCATCAAGGAAGACAGAGGTCTGGGCACTATCAGGGAGGACAGGAACCAACACAAAAAAATGTTTGGCAAAGAGCAGCTTTTTTAGGAAAGGCTTAAAGTGGAAGTTCAGCCTAAAACTAAAATCTCTAAATCTACTTGCAGTCACAATCTAAGACTAACATACCTAGCCCTTTAAAGCAAAAATCACTATACATACCTTTTCTGAAGCCGCTCCGGTCTGGTCTCCATCGGCGGAAGCTGTGTGCAGGAGACAGCTGACAATGGCTGGGAAATTCCTGGGAAGTGAAGCCACCCATAGAGTTACTATGGGGCTTCCGTTGTCAGCTGCCTCTTCTGCAACCGCCTACACAGAGTAGCCACCACTGACAGTTTAGCATGGTAAGGTATGTATAGCGATTTGTGCTTCACAGGGCTAGGTTAGTCTTAGATTGTAGCTGCAAGTAGATTTAGAGATTTTAGTTTTAGGCTGAACTTCTACTTTAAATAATATGCTTAACCTCCCTGGCGGCAATCCCGAGTGTGGCTTGGGGTCAATTTTCACTACCAAAAGCGGTAACCCAGAGCCACACTCGGGATTGCCACCCAGTATGCTGGAAAAGTTACTTACCTTGTCCCCAGGATCCTGCGATGTCTTCCGCCTGATGAATTACTGTGCCGGGCTCTGCTCTTTGTGAGCGTCGCGACGCACGGGGATGGAGCCCGGCTGCAAATGTAAAGAGTGCAAAAAACAAAACACATACAGCACACTGTAATCTTACAGATTACAATACTGTATCAAATTATTTCACCTCCCTTTTGTCCCTAGTGGTTTGTCCAGTGCCCTGCGTGCACTTTTATATCATATATACTGTTCTTTCTGCCTGGAAACTTGAGATTGTCCATGGCAAGCAAAAAGTGTCCCTTTACGTCAAAAGCGGTTTTAGACCAGCTAGAAAACAGCGATAGTAAATTAGAACACTTGCAGAATTGAGCGATAGTGATTTGTGGGGAAATTCGTCATCAAACACTGAAAGTAAAGACAGCGACAATTCTGCAACTGAGCAAATTTCAGTGTTTTTGATTTGATTACATTATTGAATACATTTTATTATTATTATTATATTATTATTTGTTAGAATTATTTATGGTTATTTATTATATTATAATTTATGATTTCGTGTTTCAAACATTATCATACCTGGGATGTCTACTAGACTATTGTTTGGACACATTTAAGTGAGTTATTCCTAAGAATTACAGGCCTACAAATATTAAACGCCAAATTTCCAGGCAAAACAATGTACCGATTTGAGACACAAAAATCTGACCACCAGGAAGGTTAGGGATGTCTTAAACCTAACTGGGAAGTGGCACACTTGTAGGATGTACAAATTAAGAGAGATATTAAAGTGGTTGTAAACCCTGTTACACCACTTTAACCTATAGTGTGCTTACCTGTAGGTACCTTGAATATCTCCTAAACTTGCACAGTTTATGAGATATTCAGTATATGCGCTGCTACCGATGTCATTGGCGCACGAGCACTGAAGAAATGGCCCCTGGTGCTGAGTCGTGCCCTGACCGGCAGCTCCTGCACCTGGAGTGACGTCATCACGGCTCCGGCCAATCACAGTAACTCCGGTGGAAGATGTCCGCGCTGTTCTAGAAGGGCCGGCGCCGATCCAGGGCATAGTTTGAAGGTAAGTATTTCATAATGCGCTAGTATGCGATGCATACTAGCGCATTATGCCTTTGACCCCCCTAAAGCCATCATCTTACCACTCTGCACCCCTTGCCAACCACTTTTCTCCTCTACAAGCCCTGCATCCTCTCTCCCCTCTGCACCCCCTGACTACCATTTACATCTGCACCCCTCATCCCCCTCTGCTCACCTATGTGCACCCTGAGCCCCTATTCCACCACTGCTCAGCTCTGTAATCCTCTTTAGCACTTCATCCCCACCATACCTCTTACCACTGCAACCTCTAAACACAACATGTACTGTACCCCCTCAATTGTACACCTATTCCACCACTAACACTGTGTCCCCTGCACACCTATTCCACTACTGCATATCCCAAACATGTGTTAAACCATTGCTCCACAGTGTTCCACTACTGTACCCTCACTGTTCACCTGTACCATCACTGCATATGTGTTCAATCACTGTATTCCCTGCACATGTGTTTCACCACTGTACCCTCCCCTGCCAATGTTTCACCACTGAACTCCCTTGTCAAGGAATTCGTAGAAGACAGCTTGCCAATACATATGCGCATGCATGCAACAGAAAGGCGCACAGGAGTGCACGCACGCAAATGGGCGCACTCATGAGGCATCTTGGTGCCAGGCGGGCTATTTAAGGAGGACTCTGTCTGTGCTTTAATGCTGACTGGTCTTCAGCTGTTCCCTGAATCCTGCTTACCTCTGATATGTTCCCTTGGTTTATGACTAGGCTTCTGATCTTGGATTCTGTTACCTGACTCCTCCTCCTGACCCGGCTCGTACCTGACTTGGCTCCGTTCCTGATTCTGTACCTCGCTGCCCGTATGTTGATGACCTTGGCCATCCCATAACTACGCTCCTGTCTGCTGACTCCAGCTTCCCAGCTTCTACGAGTGCCTGCCCTGCTGTCTGCGCTTACGGTCCTGTAGTAGTAGTAGTAGGAACAAACGATATGTCTCTTCTCTCGTGACAGAACAGGGATTTGTGTGTTTACAAATCCCTGTTCCTGCTCTCATGCACACGATCGCACATGGCCGGCGGCGATCATGTCCGCCGGCCATGTGCATCGGGTTCCCCGCCGTGCAGCGGGCGCATGTGCGCCTGCTATCGCCCTTAAAGGTACAGATGTACCCATACGGTGATTTGCGGGAACGAACCACTTTGCCGACGTATATCAGCATGAGACGGTCAGCAAGTGGTTAACCCCAGCTGAACTACGGTACACGGCTGCTCTTCCTGACCTGATGGTTCTTTTGTCTTCTCAAAGTTGCATCTCCTGCTGCAAGTTTCCAGGTCTACACCTGCAGGCACTGCGGGTTCCTCCTGTCCCTTGGCTCCCTCTGTTTCACTCTCAGCAGGACCTGGGTTGGAGATACAAGAGAGACCGACCTCGTCATCTCAGTCTCCCTTCAGGTATGTGACACTCCCCCACTTATGTTCCATCATTGTAACCTTCTCCTAGAAACATCCAGGGCTTTTTTTTAGGGGGAACTTGGTGGGACTCAGTTCCACCACCTCTGGCTCAGACCCTTTGGTGCCTGCTCACCACAATCACTTGTAACAACAGAAGTCTGGTTTCTCTGTTTACAAGTGACAGCTCTGCACTCTGTATGTAATGCAATCCTGGTATTTAATGCCCCTTTAAGACCCTCCTACTGTTTTCGTGAAATTTGACTGAACGCACCCACTATTTGATGGGATTTGGAGGGTGTGTGTAGGGGGAGGGGTTTTGTGGGGCCATGGTTAAGTTCCAGCACCTATTGTTTGAGAAAAAAAGCCCTGGAAACATCTATAATACTACCACCTCTGCCACCTGCCTGCACACAACTTCCTGCTGTTGCTTGTGGTTGAGAGTACATGCAGCTGCAGGTAGTCCTGGTTTCTGGCAATCAGTGGTGCCACTGTTCAGCAGCCCATCCATCATCTGCCCTGCAAAAGGATGCTTGGCCCAAAGCTCCAGAAACACAGCATGCAAAAAATGAACTAATTCCACCGAGTCCAGGAAGGTTTAATGAACTTTACTATGCCCAAGTAAAAAAGACAGGGAGCGGTGATCCTTCATATCTCTTTTACAAAGTCTTTATTGGTAGAAATGTAAATTCAACAGATTAGTGCAACAGTGTGATGGTTACATGAAACATAAGATGAACAAGAAGATACATACAAAGGTATTCGATATACATGGTACAATATTCATCAATAGAAAACAGCAGCGGTAGGTCACGATAAAGATCATTCAGTGCCCCAGATTATACTGTATGGTAGGCAAAAGCTCAGAAACCCCAAGCGATAAAAAGGAGTGCATACATACATAGATTAACTGCATATTAATTATGGATAAAAGAGAAAAATATAAATATTTTTTATCACTGTAACCATCTTCACTAGACCGATTCCTGGAAACCATTAGTGTCAGAGAAAAGTATGCAGAAAAAGAAAGGGAATGGTTAGACTGTAGAGAACAAGGGGGGACATAAGAGATAAAAAAGAGAAGGAGGAAAGAAAAGGGGGAGGAATCCATCCGGGGGGGGGTTCATCTGGAGACCCTTAAATTGAAAGAAGTAGGTTATTGAACCTGGAGGGTTGGTTGTACGATATCCATGGTTGCCACACCCTGAGAAATTTATTGTGAGTATCAGCGGTTTTTAACTGTTTTGAAACTGAGTGCAGGGGTTATCCATGCCCTCGCAATGGTCAACTTAGTTGCATTAAAAAGGTACAGAGCCAATTGGCATTCTGGGCGGAGGAGTTCAAGAATAGGTTTACACAGGATGGCTTCATAGGGGTCTCTTTTAAGGTTGGAATGGAGCATATTGCGAATAAGGGTATAGACCCTGACCCATAGTCTACATACTTTAGGACAAGTCCACCAAATGTGGGCAATGGTGCCTTCCTTCGAACAACCCCAGTAACAAAGAGGGGAATAGGAAGGAATAAAACGGGCTAGTCTAGCTGGCCTATAATACCATCTATAGAACACCTTGTATGCATTTTCCAGAATGAGAAAATTCCTAGAACTCTTTGTAAGGGCTAGCAACAATATCTGCCAGTCCTCTGGATCCAATTGTTTACCCAAGTCTCTCTCCCATTGGAGATGATACGATCTCACTGGGGGTTTCCTAAAGGAAATGATTGAGGAGTAAAGTAAAGATACTAACCTTGGAGAATGGGGTTTAGCCCTGCAGATGCTTTCAAAGGGGGTTAAGGTGTATGGGGTATGTCGGGCCTTTGTAAATTGTAGGAGGAAGTGTTTAATTTGAAAGTAACTGTAATGTTCCCGAAGGGGGATATCATGGGAAGATCTAAGAACGTCAAATGTTGTTATTCTCGCAGGGGTGAACAAAGAATGAACGTCAGTGAATCCATTATCCGTCCACCACGAGAATTGTTTAGGGTTCTCACAACTGGGGGAAAATAATGGGCAATGAGTAAGACGCAGTAATAGTGGGGGTATAGTAGTCATGTCGAAAATTTAACAGAATCCTATAGGCGAAGAGAGTGTGTCATACATGGCCCAAACCTGTGTGGGTGGTTTGAGGGAGGGAGCCAGAGTACAGAGGAAATGGGAATAGGGTGAAATTCAACCATATCAATAGTGGCCCATAGCGGCATTTGATATGTGTCATGAAGGTGAGATAATGGGGCTATGTTCACTGCCATGTAGTATGCCTGAAGATTGGGGAACGAAAGACCCCCAATGATTCGCCGAGCGTACAAAGTCCCCTTATTGATCCAGGGTCGGGTGGAACCCCAGATTAATTTCAAGAGCTTGCGTTGGTGAATTCATAATATGTAGGAGGCAATCGGAACTGGTAATACTCGAAAGAGATACAACAATTTCGGGAGGTAGGTCATACGGACCGCAGAGATCCTGCGAAACCAGGATAGCGGGAGGTGGGACCAGGAGGATAGCATGTCGCTGAGCTTTCTAAAGAGAGGAGGGAAATTGGCCTGGTACAGTCCGTCATATTTAGGAGTGAGACGTATACCCAAATAGGGCAATGAGGGGAGCCATTGAAATGTGAGATGGGAAATTTGCTTTTAGAGAGGTCAGTTCCGAGGGGGTGGGGGAAAGGTTTATGGACATCTTCTTAGACTTAGTAGGGTTAATGTGTTGACCCAAAAGAGACGCAAAGGTCTCCAAAAGGGAGAATAAATTAGACAACGAGATTCTGGGTGATGTCACAGTCAATAGGATGTCATCTACAAACAAGGAGATCTTATGAGCAGAACCAGCCACTTCAATACCTTTTATATCTAGATCTGAACAGATCGCCTCCGTCAAAGGTTCCATATCCAGGACAAACAAGAGAGGCGAAAGTGGACAACCCTGTCGAGTGCCCCTCCGGATAGAAAAAATAGAGGATTCAAACTCATGCGAATGCACGTAGGTCTGCGAGTGTACGTAGTTCTGCGAGTGATCTGCGAGTGCACATAGGTCTGCGAGTGCACATAGGTCTACGAGTGCACGTAGTTCTGTGAGTGCACGTAGTTCTGCGAGTGGTCTGCGAGTGCACGTAGGTCTGTGAGTGCACGTAGTTGTGCGAGTGGTCTGCGAGTGCGGAGAGAGGTGGGTGGAGACAAAGAGGTGCAGGCACTAGCAAAGAGTAGATGGGTGACAGTCAGGAAGGGTAGAGGGGGAAGTGCCAGGGAGGCCGATCCAGGACTGGAGCATCCCAATAAGTACGCTCCATTGAGTGACATTGGTGAAACCAGTCAGGGACCAGCACTGCTGGAGCTGAGGGACTATCCTAGCTGCTGGGGGAAGAACTCCTCCAGCGAGAGTGGGGGCAAAGCAAAGGGAAAGGAAAGACAGATTCTGGTGGTAAGGGACTCAATTCTTAGATGGACAGAGAGGCCAATCTGTAACAAAGACCTGAAGCGCCGAACAGTATGTTGTCTACCGGTTGCTCGGGTTCGGCACATCACAGATCTGGTGGACAGATTACTGGGAGGGGCTGGGGAAGACCCAGCTGTCATGGTGCACGCTGGCACCAATGACAAAGTCAGAGGCAGATGGAGTGTACTAAAGAACGATTTTAGGGACTTAGGAGCTAAATTGAAGAAAAGGACCTCCAAGGTAGTATTCTCAGGAATACTACCGGTACATCGAGCCACACCAGAAAGGCAGAGGGAGATTAGGGAAGTCAACAAGTGGCTGAGAAGCTGGTGTAGTAAGGAGGGTTTTGGGTTCCCGGAGGACTGGGCCGACTTCTCAGTCGATAACCAGTACTATAGAAGGGACGGAATGCACCTAAATGAGGAAAGTGCAGATCAGCTGGGAATGAAGATGGCCAAAAAGTTTGAGGGGTTTTTAAACTAGGTGATGGGGGGGAGGGCCCAGAGGTAGAGATAGTCAGCGCGGAACATATTCCAGAGTATTGGGGGCATTAGTGGTAAGTAGACCAAAGCACATAAACTCAAGGTAAGTATAGTAGCAAGCCCTAGTTGCAATCTCGGGAACACCCAATAAGAGGATAATATGCGAGCGGTCTAAACTATGTGGCATGTTCACCAATGCCAGGAGCCTGGCGGACAAGATGGGTGAACTAGAGATACTGGATTTGGATTTTGTAGGAATTTCAGAGACCTGGTTCAACAACTCTCATGATTGGCTGGCAAACATTCAAGGGTATACCCTTTATCGCAAGGATAGAGAGGGTAAAAAAGGGGGAGGGGTATGCCTATATAGCAAGAATAATGTGAGAGTGAGAGAATAATGTGAGAGTAAATGTGAGAGATGACATCACTAAGGGAGCTAGGGAGGAGGTGGAATCCTCATGGGTAGCTAAAGGGAAAATAATACTGGGAGTATGCTATAGGCCCCCTAACCTGAGGGAGGAAGGGGAGACAGATCTCCTATCATGATTTGGATTAGCAGCAAGGATGGGAAGTGTTATCATAATGGGGGATTTTAACTATCCAGACATAGACTGGGCGGAGGGAAACGTGCATTCATCTAAGGCTTGCTAGTTCCTAAACGTCTTGCAGGACAATTTTATGGGTCAGATGGTAGACTCATCAACTAGAAATAAAGCATTACTGGATCTACTGATTACCAACAATACAGACCTGATCACGGATGTGGAAATACGGGGCAATTTAGGTAACAGTGATCACAGGTCAATTGGCTTCAGTATAAATCAAAGGAAAATATATAAATGCAGCACTAATGTGAAATTCAAAATATCAAAGCATCCCTCAGGGATGAATGTGAAACTGGTGACAGCTTATAAGACAAAAGCAAACATATATATAAGTCATACAAATCATAAGAAAGGGAGCTTCAGACTGGAAGGTGGAATTGGAGCAGTGGCTGCTAGTGAGTGTCTCTGTTTGAAGATAGATGCTGTGTGCATTGAGGGGCCTGAAGCTGTGTGCACCCAAGACCGTGGGCCTGGAAGATCTGGTGGTTTGAGGGACCAGTACCTATAGCAGCAGTACTGTTGAAGAGTAGCCAGCTGACAACTTCATGCGAGTTCAAGCAGGACTGCTTGTTGGCGGTTCTAATAGGCACCCTCTACCCCTCACTGTTCTGGATGAAGTCATCGAAGTGTACCTTTACATCGCATCATTTCCCACCAAGCACCCGCTGGATTGAATTATCCAAACGCTTGATCGACCCACCGCCGTATGGTGAGTGTGTCCACCCTTTGTGGTAAGCGTACCTAATTATTCTACCATCCTACCTGTATGTTGGCAAATGCTATATGAAGAGGCTCGTTCAGCTATACCTACTGTTTGAAAAAGCATTACCTTTTATACAGTCTCTTCATATGGGACTTTCACTGCACTTTATTGAAGAAACATTTTTCACGTATCATGGACAGTTCTTTGTCGCTTTTTCTTCTCACAGTCAGTTTATATACATTTGCTGTGTATATATGACAGCTTTTTTTATGATTTGTATGACTTATATATATGTTTGCGTTTGTCTTATAAGCTGTCACCAGTTTCACATTCATCCCTGAGGGATGCTTTGATATTTTGAATTTCACATTAGCGCTGCATTTATATATTTTCCTTTACTTTGTTACACAGTTTACTACACTGTTGATGCTGGCTGCTGTAATATTGTTTTTTTGCTTTTTGTCACTAATAGTAGCACAACTTTTTTTCATATTCAGTATAAATCACACAAATAGGAAACATAAGGGGAATACAAAGACACTGAATTTCAAAAGAGCCAACTTCCCTAAACTACGAACCTTGCTAGAAGGCATAAATTGGGATAAAATCTTAGGAACAAAGAACACGGAGGAGAGATGGGTTTGCTTTAAGAGCATATTAAATAAGGGCATTAGCCAATGCATCCCATTGGGTAATAAATTTAAAAGAGCGAACAAAAGTCCTGGATGGCTTAACTCCAATGTAAAAATGCATATAAAAGCAAAGGAGAAGGCCTTCAAAAATACAAGGTTGATGAATCATCATCAGCATTCAGACTTTATAAAGACTGCAACAAGAAATGTAAGGGTGCAATAAGGATGGCTAGAATAGAACATGAAAGACACATAGCAGAGGAGAGCAAAAAAAAATTCCAAGAAATTCTTTAAGTATGTAAACAGTAAAAAAGGGAGGACGGACCATATTGACCCCATAAAGAATGAGGAAGGACATCTGGTTACAAAGGATGGGGAGATGGCGAAGGTATTGAATTTATTCTTTTCCTCAGCCTTCACGAAGGAATCAGGGAGCTTCAGTAACCAAAACTGCAGTGTTTATCCTCATGACACATCACAGGAAGCACCTCCATGGTTAACAGAAGACAGAATTAAAATTAGACTTGGGAAACTTAACATTAATAAATCACCGGGACCAGATGGCTTGCACCCGAGGGTACTTAGGGAACTCAGTAAAATAATTGCCAGACCATTGTTCCTAATTTTTACTGACAGTCTATTGACTGGAATGGTACCAGCTGACTGGATAAAAGCCAATGTAGCACCAATATTTAAAAAGGGCCCAAAATACATCCCTGGGAATTACAGACCAGTTAGCCTAACATCAATAGTATGTAAACTCTTGGAGGGGATGATAAGTGACTAAATACAAGATTTTAGTAATGAGAACGGTATCATTAGCAGTAATCAGCATGGATTCATGAAGAATCATTCTTGCCAAACCAATCTATTAACCTTCTATGAGGAGGTGAGTTGCCATCTAGATAAAGGAAGGCCCGTGGACGTGGTGTATCTGGATTTTGCAAAAGCATTTGACAAAGTTCCCCATAAACATTTACTATACAAAATAAGGTCTGTTGGCATGGACCATAGGGTGAGTACATGGATTGAAAACTGGCTACAAGGGTGAGTTCAGAGGGTGGTGATAAATGGGTAGTACTCGAAATGGTCAGGGGTGGGTAGTGGGGTCCCCCAGGGTTCTGTGCTGTTACCAATCCTACTTAATTTGTTCATAAATGACCTGGAGGATGGGGTAAATAGTTCAATTTCTGTATTTGCGGACAATACTAAGCTAAGCAGGGCAATAACTTCTCCACAGGATGTGGAAACCTTGCAAAAAGATCTGAACAAATTAATGGGGTGGGCAACTACATGGCAATTGAGGTTCAATGTAGAAAAATGTAAAATAATGCATTTGGGTGGCAAAAATATGAATGCAATCTATACACTATGGGGGAACCTCTGGGGGAATCTAGGATGGAAAAGAACCTGGGGGTCCTAGTAGATGATAGGCTCAGCAATGGCATGCAATGCCAAGCTGTTGCTAACAAAGCAAACAGAATATTGGCATGCATTAAAAAGGGGATCAACTCCAGAGATAAAACGATAATTCTCCCGCTCTACAAAACTCTGGTCTGGCCGCACCTAGAGTATGCTGTCCAGTTCTGGTCACTGGTCCTCAGGAAGGATGTACTGGAAATGGAGCGAGTACAAAGAAGGGCAACAAAGCTAATAAAGGGTCTGGAGGATATTAGTTATGAGGAAAGGTTGCGAGAACGGAACTTATTTTCTCTGGAGAAGAGACGCTTGAGAGGGGATATGATTTCCATATACAAATACCATACTGGTGACCCCCGCAGAAGGGAGTTTAACAAGACTCGTGGCCACTCATTAAAATTAGGATGTGGAATTACCTTCCACAGGCGGTGGTCTCAGCGGGGAGCATCGATAGTTTCAAGAAACTATTAGATAAGCACCCGAACGACCGCAACATACAGGGATATACAATGTAATACTGACGTATAATCACACACATGGGTTGGACTTGATGGACTTGTGTCTTTTTTCAACTTCACCTACTATGTAACTATGTAACTATGAAGTACCAAAGCCATAGTGGCGGAGCACTGTCATGAGATATGGCCAGGACAAGGTGTCAAAGGCCTTGTTCACATGCAGTGACAAAAGCATAGTTTCCAGGGAGCAGTTATGGGCAAGGTGCTGCAATTCTATGATTCTCCTAATGCCATCCCCTGCCTATCTCTGTGGTACAAAACCTACTTGGTCTTTTTTAACCACTTGCCGCCTGCCATATAGCAAAATGACGGCGGCAAAGTGGTTTCAATATCCTGTCATATGACGTCCAGCAGGATATCAAGTCGCTGTGCGCCCCCGGGGCGCGTATCGCGGTGAACGTTGTTGTGGGGTGTCATTCTGACAAACAGCGATCTAGGTAAAGAGTCTCTGATGGAGACTCTTTATCACATGATCAGCTGCGTCCAATCACAGCTGATCACAGTGTAAACAGGAAGAGACGGTGATTGGCTTTTCCTCACTCGTGTGTGTCAGACGTGAGTAGAGGAGAGCCGAATTGCTGCTCCTCTGACGGGGGGGTCTGTGCTGATCGATTATCATCGCAGCCCCCCCGAGGATGCCCACACTGGACAACCAGGGACACCACTAGGACCACCAGGGATGCCACCACTAGTCACCACCATGTATTCCACCCTAGACCACCAGGGATGCCAATCAGTGCCCACAATGGATGCATATCAGTGCCACCTATCAGTGCCCATCAGTACTGCCTATCAGTGCCCCATCGGTACCGCATATTAGTGCCCATCATCAGTGCCCATCAGTGCCACCTCATTGGTGCCACCTCATCGGTGCCCATCAGTGCCGCCTTATCAGTGCCCGTCAGTGCAGCCCCATCAGTGCCCACCAGTGAAGGAGAAAACTTACTTATTTACAAAGTTTTGTAACAGAAACAAAAAAAAAACATTTTTTTTCAACATTTTCGGTCTTTTTTTATTTGTTTAGCAGAAAATAAAAATCCCAGAGGTGATCAAATCCCACCAAAAGAAAGCTCTATTTGTGGGAACAAAATGATAAAAATTTTGTTTGGGTACAGTGTAGCATGACCGTGCAATTGTCATTCAAAGTGCGACAGCACTGAAAGTTGAAAATTGGTCTGGGCAGGAAGGTGTATAAGTGCCCTGTATTGGTTAAGTGGTCAATTAAACGGGGAGGAAGGAGTTCAAGCAGTTAGTCAAAATTTTGTTGAGGATTTTCATGTCAATATTAATTAGAGATATAGGTTGGAAATTGGCCCAAGAGGAATGATCACGTTCAGGTTTTAGCAACATTACTATATTAGCCGTCAGAAGGTCAGGCGAGAAATTCTGACCATTTTAATGGAATTAAACATGGCCGTCAAAGGAGAGGCTAACACGTCCACTAGCTTTCTATAGTAAAGTGCCATAAAGTTGTCCAGACCCGGCCTCTTCCCTACTTTTAAGTCTTTAATACATTGTCGGACTTCAGATTCTTGGATGTCACGGTCCATATGCACCATGGATATGGTAGGCAGCGAGATATGCTGCAAAAAATCTACTATATCCTGTTCGTTGGTGAGGTTTTTGGCAGAGTACAAGGTAGTGAGTCTATGACGGAACTCATCCAGTATCCAGACCGGGTTGCTAGTAAGTATGTTATGTCAGCTGCGTAAAATAATAGGGGTGGGTTTGGGATTAAAAGTACGTAACCTTTTGGCCAGCATCGCATTTGGTTTGTTTGCTTTGATATACCAATGCTGGCGAGACCAGTGCAGTGCGCGTTCTGCCTGATCGGTGAGACATAAGTCTAATTCTGTGCGAGCCTGGTCCAAACGTTTATGATTAGTAGGTGTGGGGGTTTGTTTAAAAGTAGTGGAAATGGATTCCAGCCAGGATTCCAGTGTTTTCTGTATCTTTTGGCATTCCCTTTTGCATTTTGAGGCTATCTGGATAATATGACCCTTGAGTACAGCCTTATAGGCGTCCCACAGGGTCACCGGGGAGGAGACAGAAGCGGAGTTGAGGCGAAAATATTCTACGGAAGTTTTTAACAGATCCTCCTGATTGTCTTGAAGATATAATAGCGAATCATTCATGATCCACGAGGAATGTTGAGGGTTATGTACTAAGGACCGACAGACTATGAGAAGGGGATCATGGTTCATCCAGGGGGCCGCAAGAATAGACACCGAATCTATTAAAGGGAGATGTTTTCTAAGCATTATCATATGGTTAATTCTAGCGTGAGAATGATGTGGGTGAGAGTAGTATTTGTAATCTTTACTCAATGTTTGTAATTCTCTGCAGAGGTCTACCAGATCATGAGAGCGTAGGGAGTGGGAAAAACATTTTGCTGCAGGTGAAGCAGCCACCCTTTCTGAAGGGTATTTATCCAGTACAGGATCCAGGGCCACATTCGAGTCCCCTGCTAAAAGCAGGGTACCTGTTTGGTGAGATGTCAATAGGGAGCAGACATGGGTCAAGAAGGGTCCCGGGTTAGAATTAGGGGCATAATAGGTCATTATGGTAACTCTGCATCCTGAATAGTACCCATGAGCAGGAGGTATCTACTATCGGGGTCTGCTAGCTGTTTAATACAGTTAAAAGGTACCGATTTGCGAAAAGCTATCGGAATTCCCCTCTGTTTGGTCGGGCCATTAGCCAAGAACGCCTGGGGGTATTGGGCATCAAAATACTTAGGACTGGAGGCAGAGGAAATATTAGTTTCCTGTAGGCATGCTATGTCTATACATTGTTTTTTAAGGTACTTAAATACTTTTTTGTGGCGAGCATTAAATGACATCCAGTGTAGTGTCATGGTGGAAAACTGATTAAGGGTTTACCAATGTCTCCGGATACAACCCCCATGGAATCAGAGAAGGGTAAAGAGAAGGAAGATCATGGGGAAAGAAGAGGGAGGTAGTAAAAGAGATAAAGAGAAGCACAATAAGGCCGAGGAAATCTTGGGAAAAAAAATTTGGACAAAGCAATAGTGCAACCAAACGTGGGTCCGCGGATCCACCAAAAGGTCATTGGTTGGCCAGGACCATAGTCCTAAGCAACACTGTGGGGGCTCAGTGGTCCACCAAACCCTTTTGGCTTACCTAACCATTTAAACCATAAAAAAAAATGCATAAAAATGAGAACTTAATAAAATGTAATATATTAGCCACAAACTATTAAAAAAAACAGTCATTTCTAGCTCAAACGAAAGATTGGGTTAGACCTATTCCAGGCCCCCAGGCAAGGCCAGGGAAGGCCTGGGAGAGGTAACTAGCATAGAAATTGAGCAACTCAGGTGCTGGTATCAACTACCTATTAGGTAACTGTTGTGGTAAACTATATCAACCAGTGAGAATGTGCAGTATTTTGTAGGTCAGAGATCATCCATGATGGCCACAAGGATAAGGTCACAGTCCATAGCCCGCAATGGGCACGGAGTGGACCTTTAACCTGAATAAGTAACAGCTGGCCAAGAATGAATCTGAGACATCAGCCAACTCCTCAACTGTAGGCAACCCTCCCCCCGGTCGCCATCTCTCAAATTGGGCGACCCAGGCTGGCAAACCCACACTTGACATTGCCAGTCACATTTAAATGTAAAATGACAATAGTACAAGTACATTTATATAATGAAAAAAAAAGTTTGATACCAGCAATGCAGCTCTAGGGAGCCTTTCAGTGACTGCGGGAAGATGGAATCAACCTCAGTAAACGTAGCCGAAGTAGGCTACAATGGGGAAAAAGCCTGAGAAATAACTCAGGCCCATGTGGAAGTGAAAACCAGGAGTTTAGTGAAGTTCAGTTCCTCAGCCATTGGGGACATCCTGGAAGCATTGAGCTTGACGAAAACGGAGGGCCTAGGAGCCTTGTTGAGATGCCTGCGATGGTTTGCAGGGAGGCTGTATCAACCATGGGCTGGAGGACGAGGAGGATGGTTCCTCTTGGGATGAAGAGAGATCCAACTGTAAGTCCTGAAAGCGGCATCTCAAATCACGCAGGGAGGATGCTTCAAAATGGGCAACATCGGTGGAAAAAAGAAAGCTTAAAGGGAAACCCCCATCTGTATTTAATACCATGGATTTGCAGGATTTGGAGATATGGTTTCAAGTTGCTTCTTTTTGCGATCATGACTGGGGATAGATCTGCAAACAGCTGGAGAGAATGGTTTTGAAAGGAGAGATCCAGATGTTCCCTCGCCGCTTGTAATAGCCTCTCTTTAGTGTGGTAAAAATTGAACTTTATAATGACATCCCTGGAAGTGCCATCTGAAGGTTTAGGTGCAAGGGATCTATGAATGCGGTCAAATTACAGGCGTTCCAACGGAATCTCAGGTGCCAACTCCTAGAAGAAAGCAGTGGCCGTGCCTTGCAAGTCGGTTATGACCTCCGGAATCCCACGGATTCTAATATTATCCCTGTGGGCCCTGTTTTCAGAGTCCTCCAGCTTGTCACGCAAGCTTTCAAGCTCAGCATTAAGTTTGTCAACCTCATCTTCATGGCCTTCTAGCACTGTGGTGGTTAAATCCATCTGTTGTTCAAGCTGATTTGTGTGGTGGCCTAGCTCTTTAAGGCCTCGCATGAGATCAGAGGAAAGCTTGCGAGAGGCTATGAAGATTTCATCTCTCACAATGGAGCGGAACTTGGCTAGCATTGCATCTGACTTATGCAGATCAGGGCTTACCAGGTCTATGAGGAATTGCTGCAGGCTGTCTGAAGGGGAAGCTGGACCAGCTGCAGAGAGCCTCATGGTGTCAACAGGCTCTGGAGGTTTGGGTGCCATCCTGCCTTTTCCCACTGCAGGAGAAGCTTTACACTGTTTAGCTGGTTTTGATTTATTCTTCTGCGAGCGGTACATACCCGCGGGTGCCTGTCGGTGTCCGCTGTCCCAGGGGCCTGATAGATCGTGTCTGCGGGTGAGTAGTGCTCTGTCAGCCGGGGATGTAATGGCCAGTGGCGAGGAGTACAGGGACTAGGCAGCCATATCCCGCGATCACACGCATGTGCCTGCAATCTTTCGAATCTCAATGGGTCAACATGAGCCTAAACATGGTGGCTGCTGATGGGGATGCTATCAGAATTTTAGTTGTTGGCACCCCCCAGCCCCCCTTAAGTAGGGTAATCGCTGATTCTCACCGAGGTTACTAGAACTGGTGTCCCCATTGTAACATTTTCCCTCTATTTCTGTTCTGGTGACAACCCAAAATTGAGAATTTTCTTTCACGTTCACTCTCGGTGATAAACAGGACAAATAGAGAGGGTGAATCTCCCTTCCCTTCACATTTGAGGGTTATCCTTTTACTCTGTGTCTCTGAGACAGGGAGAGAACAAAAATACAATATTCTATCTAAAACAATAAAAATGGCTTTACAAACACTTTAGGGAAAATATATTTTATCCTTTACTTATAACACCAAAACGTTATCTTGCTTTTAGTATCTATATTCTGTTGCATTTTTAATATGTCCCCTCACATTTGTCAATTATTTCACAGAATCAATTGTTTAATGTAGTGGTATTGTTCTCCCTTCACTTTGTGCTAAAAGTAACAAGTGGCATAAAAAGTAAGGAAGGACCTTTGAAATATAAAACAAACACAATGATCTTTGGTGCTTCAAGTCTCTCACCCACCACTATCAAAATATTCAGGGCGATTTTCTAAACACAGCTCCCACCCTCACACAGTAAAACACAGAACTTGCAATCTCTCTTGTTGGGCATATGATTGGTAGCATACCTTTAAGCTGCTGTAAGTAATAAAAATATATCTATGCAAGTTGGCTGTAAGAAATGCCAAAGTTTCACCTAATAAAATTTTGGTATGCCTCAATTTTCAAAGTAAATTTGATTTATTTGAGCCACCAGCCATCTGATGACAGCTCGGTGTTTTTTGTATGAGTCATGTCCCAAGGGGCCTGGAGTATGCCAGTAGTATACATTGGACTGCATCCAGCATCCGCAAACAGGTTTTCATTTAGACTTTGATGCCATTTGCATCGGGTTGTAGAGAGGCTGCTGAAAGGCAGCCTTAGTTTGGGATCACTCCTTTTATTTAAGGGGAAAAAAAAAAAGGTATTTTTCTAGAGAGTTTTTACGCCTCCACATTGTAGGTACAAGGTAATATTTAAGGCAACAGTAATCTGTTATTGCAGGTGGCCCTGCTTCAAGCACTTCCGTATTTTGAGAATGGATAAGACAAAGTGCAACAACTTTTATTGAAAAATTGCCGAATTTGTAAATGAGAAACACATTTCTGTGTGACTTAGATTAAGTTCACTTGTCCCCCATATGCTGGAAATTCCATGTAGCTGTAAAATAGGTGTTCAAGCTTCAAAGTTTGCTCAAATATAACTTATTATATGCAAGTATAGCACTTTTTTTTATAAAGTTCTCTTTTTTTAAAGGCTGATTATATGTATATAATATATCTGTAAATACCAGCTGTGCTTGTAATCAGGGAAGGGGCTCCTGTAAGAAAACTTTATCCAGAACAGACTAAAATTTAGAACCACATATATTCAGGAAGTCAGGTGCCCAACATAAATGATCTTCTTTTGAACACACACTGCTAAGCAGAAAAGCAAAGACTGTAAACAGAATATCTGACTCAATGTTGTTTTAAAATGATCTACATCTATCTATCTATCTATCTATCTATCTATCTATCTATCTATCTATCTATCTATCTATCTATCTATCTATCTATCTATCTAAAGAGTATTACTACACTCTGTTGTTGTCTTAAAGCAGAGCTCCACCCAAAAGGGGAAATCCACTTGTTTGCACAGGTACCCGCTCCCACTTTTAACAGGTACCCGCTCCCACTTCCGTGTAAGATCACCGATCGGCGATCTATGACATTTTTGCGGCCCCTCCTCCTTCCCCCTGCTGCCTTTTGGGACCTGTGTGTGTCCCAGAGGACAGCAGGAACATTCAGAAAGTGCAGCCTGACTCGCACATGCGCAGTAGGAAACCGGCTGTGAAGGCTTCACAGCCGGTTTCCCTTGCTTACAATACCGGCTCCTGCACCCGAAGATGATTGATGAATTGGCTGGGTGCCAACATTGCGGGATCCCTGGACAGGTAAATCTCCTTATATTAAGTCAGCAGCTTCAGTATTCGTAGCTGCTGACTTTTAATTCTTTTGTTTTTCAGACTGCTCTTTAACGTTCCATTTTCCAGCCTCCAGGACCTGAAAGCTTGTTTGATTGACACATCTGTAGACACATCTGTGAAAAGAACCTTGGGGATTGTTGATCCAGGGAGTATTTGCAGTCTTGTGGATCAGGATGGAATTTTTTTTTTTCTCCTGCTGGAGAAAATTGGACCATGATTTAGATTAGATGTTAGTTTTTTTGCCTTCCTCTAGATAAACTGTGGGTAAAGGGTTGTGTATTCTGTTCATTTATTTTTTTTATGTATTTTTTATTTCTGTTGGTTGAACTAGATGGACTTTTGTCTTTTTTTCAACCTGACTATATAACTATGTAATATCTGTACTGCAAAGCTTCTTTTTGGCAAATGGGAAAGTAATAGTGTGGTTTGAGGGCCTGGCATGGTAATACCAACATGCACTTCTACATTGAAGGAATGTTTTAAAATGGTTGAAAACCCAAAAAAACAAAAACAAACCCTGTAAGATAAAGGTGTAATAAGCTAGTATGCATTGCATACTAGCTCATTATGAAATACTTACCTTAGATCGAAGCTTCTTGCAGCAACCCCACACACCGCTGTGACCGGCGACACGTCTCCCGGAGTTATTTCCGGGTTCGTGGGCTCCGGCGTTGTCATTAGCCAGAGCCGTGATGACATCACTCTCGCACATGCGTGTGGGAGCACGGCTGCTGAAGAAATGGCACAAGCGAGCCGTTTCTTCAGTGCGCATGCGCCGATGACGTCGGCGCAATTGTATATGGTAAATATCTCCTAAACCGTGCAAGATTAGGAGATATTTACAGTACCTAGAGGTAAACCTTATTATAGACTTACCTCTAGGTACAAGTGGTGTAACTAGGTTTAAAACCACTTTAGGAGAGATGTCTTCTAGCATCCTCATTACTCACGAAGGGGTGATGGCCTTTTAGTAATGCTATTCAGAGTAGGGGTGCGCATCTTCCCTGGTCTCACGATTTGATTCGATTATCTGGTCAATGATTCGATTTCACAATGCATCACGATTTCTGACACGCTCCCACTTCCACTTGGGTTGCCTAGGCGGCCCTTCCTCCCTGAAGTCTTCTGGGACACATCACAAATCCCAGAAGATTGCCCGGCTATGCAGGACAGTGCAGTGAGACATGCGGACCCGGCTGTGAAGCTGCAAGCTGTCACAGGCAGATGCCCACAGTAGTATTGCCGGCACCGTGGACAAGCAGGGGAGAGAATGGAGAGTTCGGGTGGCCACGTCGCTGGATTGTGGGACAAGTGAGTGTCTTTTAATTAAAAATCAGAATATATGCTTTTTTTGTAGCTGCTGACTATTAATAAACAAAAAATTTGCTGGAACTCTGCTTTGAATTAAAAATAACCTCACTCCCTTAAAGTGGAGTTCCACCCAAAAGTGGAACTTCCGCTTTAAGCACTCCTCGCCCCCTGAC
Organism: Aquarana catesbeiana; assembly: GCF_042186555.1. Classification (NCBI taxonomy): domain Eukaryota; kingdom Metazoa; phylum Chordata; class Amphibia; order Anura; family Ranidae; genus Aquarana; species Aquarana catesbeiana. Next base: position 328,021,105 of record NC_133327.1, on the reverse strand, counting down.
ATGCCACATTTGGCATGTCATTTTTTTGGGGGGTGGGGTGTGTCCTCTTTTTAGTGGGACTTCCTGTCCCGGCCGCCTAGGTGACTCCTCCTCTCGCCCTAGGCGGCCCCTCCCTGCCAGCGATCTTCTGGGACACAATACAAGTACCAGAAGATTGGCTGGCCAATGGCAGAGCGCGCCCGGCTGTGAAGCCATAAGCTATTATGGCCGGGTGCCACTGCCCACAGTAGATATGTCGGCGCTGAGCAGAGGAGGGGAAGAGGAGCGGTGCTCCATGCGGCCACATCGATGGAGCGTGGGACAGGTGAGTGTCCATTTGATAAACTGCTGACTTTTAATAAACTAAAAAACGGGTGGAACTCTGCTTTAAATAGTGCACTACAGGGTACAGGAATTCACACACACGGCTGCTGGGAGGTCAGGAGGGATTAGTATCCACAACTGACAAACAACCCTGTGAAGTTCCCTGTACTACTGTCTCTGTGCTGACATTTCTCTGGGCTCCCCCGTTTGCACCTTCTAGCACACCAGGAGTTAACACAGTAGAATGTGCAAACAGGGGGGGGGGGGGAGCTGGGTAAATATCAGCACAGAGCACGTGTAGGAGCCAGTGTAAGTAGAGTACAAACACATTTGTACTCTAGATACTGCTGTTAAAATACCTGTGTGGTAATAAATGCAGAGTTATATTCATTATGTGCCAAGCTGTATGTGCTTTTTAAAATATATGCAGCTTCATACCTCATTTCTTAGTGTGTATAAAACGTTATATGCTGCTCATGTGACTGCCTGGTCCGGTCCGTCTCTCTCCTGTCACGTCTCTCATCTCTCCTGACGTCAGTGGGAGTTCTCAGCCCCGCCCGCCGACTGTAGCTATTAGATCAGAAGAGAGGTGGGCGGAGCTGACGTCAGGAGAGACGTGAGAGGAGAGAGGCGGGGGGGCTGATGTCAGGAGAGACGTGAGAGGAGACGAGAGAGGAGAGAGGTGGGTCAGACCGGGCAGTCACATGAGCGGCATATACAGTTATACACAGACTAAGAAATGAGGTATGAAGCTGCAAATATTTTAAAAAGCACATACAGTGGTGGCCACTTAATGGATTATAACTGCATTTATTACAAAACAGACACGCTCGGAACGCTCTCCCGGGAGGGGCGGGGTAAATCAGGATGACATCACCTGACACCGATTTTTCAGGTCGCATGCATCGATGACGCATCGGGACACCCGAATTACGATGCATCGATTAAATTCTGCACCCCTAATTCAGAGACTCATGAAGTAAATGTTTAAGTTTTAGTTAAAGTGTTTTTAAACTCAAAAACAAAAAATTTAGTATATTGCAGCCTACCAGTTCTTTAATGTGGTGGCTGCATTAATGTTATTTTTTAGGCTTTTATTCCTTTGTTTTCACCCAGTACTCTGGCCAGTAAGTCTATTATTTTCCAACCTCCTTTAACAGATCCAACTGTACAGCAAAAATGGCAGTTATAGGGTTGAAGCAAACCATTTCATACGGGCAGGGGAGCTTACAATGGTCAGCATTTATTCATTTATGTAATTATTATTATGTCATTATTATTAAAAAAAAATATTATTATGATGTCATTATTAAAAAAAGAAAGAGAAAAATAATCTGTCGCTGTAAGCGCTTAAAGAATTCCAGGTATGGTATTTTTTTTCAGAGTTACATTGGGCAAGCATTCAGAGATCACTGCATTTTCTGAATGAAGTTGGACAGGCAGGATGGTGATGTCATGCGTTCCGCTTTTTCCAATCAGAGAAACATTTATTGAGTAAAAGTCATCTCTGAATGGCACCTATGCCAAGCAGCTGACCTACTGTGTTCAGAATGCAGAGGACAACTGCTCAGCTAGAGATAATGCAGTTATTTGTTAAACACTTTTCTACCAGAGCCATTTTATTTAGGGTTTGTACACATGTTAAAATGCACATTTTAGACAAGAAAGTTAGCTAAAACCCCCAAACGATATATATTTTCTAAATGAAGAGACCATAAAATGAAAAAAAATGGTTTTAGTGTACAAAAACACAATATATTACCCAGCCTTTTTGTAAAATATAAAAGATGAGGCCGTGACTAGCGATGGGCCAAATGGACCCCTGTTCGGTTCGGACCAGAACTTCGGAACACCGCAAACGTTCAGACCCGGACAACTAACCCCATTAAAGTCAATGGGACCCGAACGTCAAATATCAAAAGTGCCCATTTTGAAGGCTTAAATGCAAGTAATTAGGCATACAATGGTTATAGGGGTACGGGTCCTAGCCTGGGGGACATGGATCAATAAAAAAAAAAGTTTGTGAAAAATGTAATTTTTAAATGAGCAGTGTTTTTTTGATTTTTAAAGTGAAATCCTAAAAATGAAAAATTAATTCCAATATAGTGTCAGGGGGTCCCCTTAGTCTAACTATAAAGTGGCAGATCTGTACCATATCTAGAATCTGCTGCAGCAATAATTGAATTTATAAAGCCAAAAAAAATGCAAGCTGCCTTTATTTTGCTCAGCAACAGCTGGGGAGCCAGTGTGCATGATGAGGCCAGAATGTCGTGCACTGGGAACAAGATTAGAGATTTTTTGGATACATTCTGGTGTCACTTTGACTTTGGAAAGAAGTAACGGGTGTGTTAAAATTGGTCTTTGGGTGTCGGTGGCCCTTCCCACAGTGACCCTATAGAGGTACTCTTGATGTAAGCAAGAATTTGCCTTGCTGTAAAAAATTGCAATGATATGCACCTGTCAAACAAGTGCAGAAAAATTGGTCTACAGTCTACAGCTGGTGGTGTGCTGCTGGTAGATGAGCTGCTAGGACCTTGGAAACCCTGTGCTATAACATCATCCCTGTCAGTGGAGGCTGCTGAAAGGTAATGACTCTGTATCACAGGGGCAGACTGAAGTAGGTAAGGAGGAGGAGGGACAGATTTGTGCCCCTTTTGTGTGGCTTTTAAGTGCTCTTGCCAACGGGCTGAGTGGTTGGAAGTTAAATGCCTTGTTAGGCATGTGGTACCAAAATGGTTGGTGTTTTGCCACGTTTGATGTGCGTGTGACACAGTTTGCAGATAGCAACAGTGCGATGTGCTACAGATGTGCTGAAAAAGGCCCAGACAGCTGAGCTGTGGTGAGTGGGCCGGGAGATAATGCAGAATGTAATGGAATAGGGTGGCTGCTATCTATTCTTTCTTGATGCCGACCTCCTTGGGGTTGTGCCGCCTTCAGTTTCCTCCTCTGCTCTATCTGGCACCCAAGTCGCATCAGTGACCTCATCATCATCATCTCCATCTCCTCCATCTTCATCATTACCACTGGAGACAACTTGGCAATACACTGCGGCTTGGGGAACAGGAATGACAATTTGTCTACCAGTGTTCCTCCCTCTCTAGGCTCATGTTCCTGTCACCCTCAACCTCAGAACCAGCATCTGAATCCAGTAATGGCTGGGCATCATCAAGGAGCAAGTGGCTGACGCTGTGGTCAAATAACTCAGCTGACTCCTCAATGGCTGATGTTAGGGCTATGGCAGGAATAGATGTCGACAAGGAGTAAGGTTTTCCACTCTGGCAACTGCAGGGGACTGCACACTTGTCTCTGAGGAGGATGAGGAAGGTTTAGTAAGCCAGTCCACCACCTCCTCTGCATGCTGTGGCTGGATAGCACGGGCAAACTCACTAAACAGAGGAAATGATGCCCTGCCTGAGGACTGACCACCACATCAACCTTTGCCTGTGGACACATTTGTTGCTGGCCCCCTTACAGTGCCAAGGGAACGCCTGCCTCTCCTTGTTGTTCTCCCAGACATTATTGGGAGGGAGGGGCGGTGCTTATAAGCAAATGTAAAGGAGAAGTTGAAATGTGTATGTAAATGCACTTTAATCAATGTAAAGAGGTGTTTGGTGCCCTTTAATTTGAGTACTCACACTACACACACACTCTCCACGGATACAATATCATATACTGCAATATAATTCGCCAAACGTGCAGTGATGCACAGAACTATATGGCGTTAAACTGGCAGTAACACACAAAACTATATGGCGTTAAACTTGTAGTAACGCACACAGAACTATATGGCGTTAAACTGGCAGTAACGCGCGCAAAACTATATGGCGTTAAACAGGCAGTAATGCACACAATACAATATGGCGTTAAACTGGCAGTAACGCACGCAAAACTATATGGCGTTAAACTTGTAGAAACACACACAGAACTATATGGTGTTAAACTGGCAGTAACGCATGCAAAGCGATATGGCATTAAACAGGCAGTAACGCATGCAAAACTATATGGAGTTAAACTGGCAGTAACGCACGCAAAACTATATGGAGTTAAACTGGCAGTAATGCACGCAATACAATATGGCGTTAAACTGGCAGTAACGCACGCAAAACTATATGGTGTTAAACTGGCAGTAACGCATGCAATACGATATGGTGTTAAACTGGCAGTAACGCAATCAAATAGATGGTGTTCAACCATCACTAAACTGAAGCTATCTGAACTGTCCCTACTCTAGCTATATACTAATGTCAAGATTACTGACACAGTCTTACTACGCTACACTGAAACTATCTGAGCTGTCCCTACTCTAGCTGCACACTATGAATCTGCCATCTTTCTAGTATTATTTTCATTTGATTAATTTCCATTCACAAAAAAGTGAATATTAAAACACACACAGTTTTGACAAGTACTATAATTAAAAAACAATTAAAAAAAATCTAATGATGTAAAGCTACCATCAATCAGGTTGTCTAGAAATGCAGATCTATGTCAATCACAATGAACCAAACCCGCTCTGGCCAATTTGCTTACAAATAGAAGTAAAGCAGCTGAAGCTGTCATTTGCCAGCAATTTAAATGCATATTTTTTTTTTTGTGTGGAAATGTCACTTTTGCTGCAGTAGGTTGTACAGATGCACCACTTCACTGGCAGGTTAAGGACACCTCCAGACATGGTATGCAATGGATTTTTTACACTTTAAGTGTTATTAAAATCACTACTTCCTGTCGAACTAAATTTTTTAAAACATTTTATTGTAATTGTAATGTATTTTGCATGTAATTTGTTTCATAATCCCTTGCCTATAACCTTAGCAAATGGCCAGAACTAGTTTTCAACATTCATCTCCCTTTAACATCGATAAGGTTCTGATTTGGCACATGAACTTCTGTAATGTTCACCGAACCTGTTTCCAAACGAACCGTGCTCAGCTCATCCAGTTGAGGGACATGAGAAGACAGAATACCACCATTTTCAACAATAAATGAATTAAGGAAGAGATAATTTCCATATACAGTATATATATATATATATATATATATATACTCTACTAGGCACATGTTTTAGGTAATTGTGGAAAAATGCTGTACAGCAGGGATAAGCAATTAGCGGGCCTCCAGCTGTCCTATCATGCCTCTGCCTCTGGGTGTCATGCTTGTGGCTGTCAGAGTCTTGCTATGCCTCATGGGACTTGTAGTTCTGCAACAGCTGGAGGCCCGCTAATTGCACATCACTGCTGTACATTATTAATGCTTTCAGAAATAGAATAGAATAGTTTATTTTTTTTATCAATTAACAAAATGGAAAGTAAATGAACAGAAGAGAAATCAAAATCAAATCAATATTTGGTGTGATCACCCTTTGTTCAGGGTTGCCAACCTTCCATAAATTTACGGTCAGTTTAAAAAATATTATGGTAGAATACACACAGAAGATGGAGATGATGGCAGAATACACACAGAGAATGGAGATGATGGTAGAATACAGAGGGTGGAGATAATGGTAGAGTACAGAGGAGGGAGGTGATGGTAGAATACAGAGGTTAGAGATGATGGTAGAATACACACAGAGGATGGATATGATGGTAGAATATAGCAGATGGAGATGATGGTAGTTTACATGCAGAGGATGGAAATGATGGTAGAATACACAGAGAGGATAAGGATGAAGGTAAAATACAGAGGTTGGAGATGATGGTAGAATACACATAGAGGATAAGGATTAAGGTAAAATACAGAGGATGGAGATGATGGTAGAATACAGAGGCTGGAGATGATGGAATATATCTGCTGTACTGTATGAGGACTGGTTGGATGTTAGGAGGTATTTTGGGTTCTTTTAATAATTTTGTCTCCTTCTGTTCTCTTTGTTGTGGTGAGATGGGGGTGCAGACAAAGAGTAGGGAGGGTAGAGCGAGTCCATGGAGGAGGAAGGGTCGAGAGACCCCCCCCCACTAACAGGAAGATGCTTCCAGAGGTGAGAGTTGGAATAGGGGAGGGGTAGGTACAGAGATGAGTGGTGGAACAGGGAAGGGGTGCAGAGGTGAGTGGCAGAATGGGGAGTACAGAGATGAGTGGTGGGATGGGGGGTGCAGAGATGAGTGATGGAATGGGGGGTACAGAGGTGAGTGATATAATGGGGGGGTGCAGAGATGAGTGATGGAATGGGGGGTAAGGACCACCACCCAGTGACTGTGTCACTCACTGGAGCACTGGGCATGGACTCTGGAGGAAAACTTCGAGAAGAGGACAGAGGTGGTGATGAGAGGAGCCACCCGGAGGACCAAAACTCTCCCTTACCTTAGTGTATTCACTAAGTGGTCTGTTCCTGGCATTTCCCCTTACATCAGAGTCTGCACAATTCCCTCTTATGCCCCATACACACGGTCAGACATTGATCGGACATTCCGACAACAAAATCCTAGGATTTTTTCAGACGGAGGTTGGCTCAAACTTGTCTTGCATACACACGGTCACACAAAGTTGTCGGAAAATCGGATCATTCTGAACGTGGTGACGTAAAATACGTACGTCGGGACTATAAATGGGGCAGTAGCCAATAGCTTTCATCTCTTTATTTATTCTGAGCATGCGTGGCACTTTGTGCGTCGGATTTGTGTACACACGATCGGAAATTCCGACAACGGATTTTGTTGTCGGAAAATTTTATAGCCTGCTCTCAAACTTTGTGTGTCGAAAAATCCGATGGAAAAAGTCCGATGGAGCCCACACACGGTCGGAATTTCCGACAACACGCTCCGATCGCACATTTTCCGTCGGAAAATCCGACCGCGTGTACGGGGCATTACAGTGCACAAGGGGAACTCTGCAGACCCTGATGTAAAGGGAAACTCTGTAGACTCTAATGTATAGGGGAACTCTGTGGAGTCTGATGTTAAGGAGTGCTCTGTGAATACTTGTGTAAGATAGGGGGCTCTGGTGACCAGAGACTCCCTTACATCATAGTTTCCTTTTACACCAGAGTCTGCAGCATTCGTGTAGCTTAAATATTGATATTTGCACTGTTTTGCACTGAAAATGTTCATGTCATGTACTTTTTAGAGGTGTCAGTAAAAAAAATGTGGCTGGCAGTAATTTTCATGAGTTTTGTCAGTAAAATATTGGCTCTATCAGTAAATTTTTGGTGTCCTGACGATAAATTTCACTTCATGAAGTTGGCAACACTGCTTTTGCTTTCAAAACAGCATCAATTCTTCTAGGTACACTTTCACACAGTTTTTAAATAAACCCTGCAGGTAAGTTGTTCCAAACATGTTGGAGAACTAACCACAGGTCTTTTATGGATGTAGGTTGCCGCAAATCCTTTTGTCTCTTCATGTAATCCCAGACAGACTCGATGATGTTAAAATCAAGGCTCTGTGAGGGCCAAACCATCACTTCCAGAACTCCTTGTTCTTTACGCTGAAGATAGTTCTTAATGACATTAGCTGTATGTTTGGTGTCATTGTCCTGCTGCAGAATCAATTTAGGGCCAATCACATGCCTGTATTTCTCAGTATTGAGGACACCATTGACTCTGACCAAATCTTAAACTCCAATTGCAGAAATGCAGCTCCAGACTTGCAAGGAACCTCTACCATGCTTCACTGTTGTCTACAGACACTCATTATTGTTATGCTCTCCAGCCTTTTGGTGAATAAAGTAGTTCCTATGTTTTCATGCATAATGGAGTTGCTTAGCCTTTTTTCCACATCAGAGGTATGGCTTTTTGGGTGCAATTCTTCCACGAAGACCACTTCTGGGCAGACTTCCCCGTAAAGTAAATGGGTGTACCTGGGTCGCACTGGTTTCTGCCAGTTCTATGCTGATGGCACTGCTGGACAACTTCCTATGTCAAAGGGAAGCAAGCATGATGTGTCTTTCATCTGCTGCATTAATTTCCCTTACCATTGCGTCTACGGTCCCCAATGTTCCTTTCTTTTTGTGCTTCAGCAAGAGAGCTTGAATGACACATTTTGAAACTCCTGTCTGCTTTCAAATCTTTTCCTGATAGAGAGCTTGCTGATATAGTATAACTACCTTGTGTCTTGTTGCTGTGCTCAATCTTGCCATGGTGTATAAACTGTGACATGAAAATGTCTTTCATAACCTCACCTTAGTAGCAGAGTTTCGCTGTTCCTCACCCAGTTAAGCCTCCTACACAGTTGTTTCTGTTTCAGTTAATGACTGTGTCTCAACCTGCATATGAAATTGATGAACATTAGCACCAGCTTGGTATATTTGGTTAATCATACACCTGACTCTAATCCTATAAAATCCCTGACGTATGTAAGTGTGCAAAAAGTGCAAGTGTAAAAACATGGTTTTGGAGCCAAAACATAATCACACAGATTTTTATTTTGTTTGCTCACTCTGCATTTTATACATTGATAAAAATAAACAATTAAATGATATGTTTTTGAAAGTATTCTTACTTTACAGAATTTCTTCACACCTTGCACAGTCATATATATACTGTGTATTAGTGTGGGCAAAAAGTAGGCAAATATTACGTCTACATTTTACTTTATTGTAAATCATACATTATAAAAGACCCCCCCTCCCCTTTTAATTTGTCAGTACAGTGTTAACTTGACAACATCTTCTCATGGCACTAGATGCCATGGCAGCATTGACTTGTCACCACCTTTTCTTGACTTGACACCTATGGGCTCTTTTTTGGGGTGTAGTAAAGGAAGAGTTTTTTTTAGAAAGCCCCACGTGGTAAATACATTTAAGACGTTAATGGAAATTGATGCTAACTAGAATTTGTGTATCACAGTGTTAGGGACAGGATCCAAGAATGTTGCAATGTTGATGGAGGATAGTTTGAGCACCTAAGAGGGTGAACAGTGTCACAGTGTTAGGGGCAGGCTCTAGGATGTTACCTCTAAGGGTAGCCTTACAAGGATGAAAAGTTCCTGCTTAACCCATTGAACTTTGATTCATGTTTGGGCAGGCCTGTTGTACAGAAGTCAATCTACCAATCATCTTCTATATAACCAGCCTGTTGGATTCTTTCTGCATGATCAGTGCCGCTGGCTCTAGCCAGTAGCACAGATCAGTGAATTCTGACAGTGGGGAAGACCGCCCGCCCTCAGAACACAGTGGCACATTAGGATTGATTCCCCCATCCACGTCAAGTGTATGGACTGGAAAATTAAGCTGATTGAACAAAAAAAATGATTACTCTATGGCCAGCTTAAGAGACTAATCAGAAGATATCTCCTCTCGGGTAGGCTGTCCCATATTAAATATTTCAGAAGGAGGTGTTCTAAGGGAGGAGTGAAAAGGATCAGCCAATGCTATGCCTAAGTGCCTCATTATTTTGTATATAAAATTTCAGCATAAGCTCAACTCGCATTTTTCAGCAGGAGGTAAGAAGAAACAGGGAACCTGTAAAAAATAAACCTAAAGCTCAATCTACTAACTTAAACGGAAAATACAGTTTTTAATGTAGAAAATGTTATATTTATCTGATTAAATATAAAAAATAAATTACTTCCTGTGTGTGACTGGCTTTTAACCTAAGTGAAGAAACGTATTAAATGGGAACATTTTATGCTGTAACTATGTCTAAATATTTTCCATTTTGATGGATTAGGTGGAATAATGTGATTGTAATGCTTGGCATGACCCTTTTTTTATCCTGGCATGTGTTACCATTTCCTGATGCATTATGTCCAATTAGTGGCAGACTAAAACTTGTTAAACATATCTCCTATCATTTGCAACAAGAGAGCCAAGAGCCTTACACTTGATCAAACTCAGCCGGTTGTGAGTGCTGTAGCACAAGCAGTGAATGAGTTGCTCTCTTTTCTGTTCATAAAAATAAATCACTTATCAGTGATAGAAGAGAATGCCCAGTTTACTGTTCCATCAATCTTAATCTGGCTGTTTATTACTGTAAATAATAACACCATCACTACACAACTATTAAAAAATGATTTTCTTATATCAGGGCTGTATATGCTAATAAAATAATGAGATAACCCTCTCTGAAATTCAGGACTTGCAATGTTAGTTCCCTGATGTCTTCTTGTATGTTGTCAGTGTTGTTTTCAAAAGGCGGTCAAAATAATTTTGCAGGTAGTTGAATATTATTATTTCAAAATTCTTTAAAATACAGTCATTCATTTTTATGTGAATCTAAGAACATATGATTTAAAATAGTTCTAAATACTTCAGACATTCTTGGGCACTAATGAAATTGGGGAGATGACATGCACATGGCACGAGGAAGCAAAGGGCTGGGTGGTCTTCTATATGTAAAGTGTAGCTTTTGTGGTAACATTTTAACAAATATTTTGCCTCTAAAAAGTATTGAGCAATGTCATCTTATTATCTTCTCTATTTGTTTGTACTGATGGTTAAAATCGGTTATAAAATCAACCCTTGATTCTCAGACGTTTTACTGTTTGTATGATAGTTGTTTCCAACCCATTTTACCCACTACTTTCGTAGTCTTTTCCAATTGTTTCCTTTTATAACCTAACTTTTCAAACCATTTTACCAAAATCTCACTGTTACTCATAATACTCATCAAGGTCACAATTCCTCTTTAACTGTATCATCTGCCCCTTGGGAATATTTCGTATTCACCTAAGGTGGTGACAGCTTGATGTCAGTATGTATCCATTTCTGTCATTGTCCTTAAAGTGGTTATAAACCCTTCCATATACCCAGTGAAGTGACTGACCTTAGGTGATACACAGAGATGAAACAAATCCTCCTACATATGTTGTACCTATTTGTCTGATGTCTTCTCTTCTCTACATCTGTTCTAAGTCCAGAATTATAAATATTGTCTGAGAGTTCAGAAAAAAGAGGGTGGAGAACTGAAGTTACACTCTGCAGAGCTAAATGAGGAGAGCTCTGAGAGCTGATTGGAGGGAAGGAAGGAACACACCCTCTTCATGATAGCATTCATACTGATAGCAGATGAACGAAGCAGCAGAAGGAAATTACACTTAGTGTTCTTAATTTAAACAAGCACTTGCTATAGAGGGATATGCTTTGTTAATATTCATGTCCACTTTAAAGTATGTTTTCATACACAGGCTACCCTGGAATTAAAAAATGACCAGATCTAAAAAAATATACTCTTTCACTACTCAACTTCCTTTGAAAGTAATATACCATACGGGTTATTATTTAATCACTCCATTAACTGTTTCAAAACATCTCCTGATTCTTCCCATGTCACTATGACATCATCTATAAATCTTTTATAAAACTTCATCTATGGCCATTCTTTATTATATATCATCCGCTCTTCCCACCAACTCATGAAGAGCATCTCCCATTCAACTTCCTTAGTTTGCACATAATACTCTTTGTCAAACCAGAAATAGTGACTCATTGCCAGTTCTAATCCCCCCAGGATATGTTTTTTTGTTTCAGTTATGATTTCTATCTGATTACTACAGCCTGAATGGTTTGTTGCCCATACGGTTTAGGTAGATATAATATTGACCTCACTGAAGGATTGTTTTTAAATAAGTATAATTTAATGTACTAGTGTATTTAATGTAGTATTCGTTGCAGCTAACCAGTTATCCACAAGATGGCAGTAGGGAGAGGCATAGAAAATAGTGTTTGCTTATGGTGAGGTCCACTATAGACATATGGTAGAATAAGTGTGATTGCAAACAGAGGAGAAAGTATATATTATTATTATTATACAGGATTTTTATAGCGCCAACAGTTTACGCAGTGCTTTACAACATGAGGGCAGACAGTACACTTACAATACAAGTCAAAACAGGAGGGATCAGAGGGCCCTGCTCGTTAGAGCTTACAATCTAGAAGGGAGGGTCAAGTGGAAACAAAAGGTAATTACTGTGGGGGGTGAGCTGATGGAGAAAAAAAAAAACAGTTGTTGTTAGGTGTGGGTAGGCTTCTCTGAAGAGAAGGGTTTTCAGGGATCATCCAACAGCTAATAGAGTAGGAGATAAGCGGACAGATTGGGGTAGGGCATTCCATAGGATTGGAGAGGCTTTGGAAAAGTCCTGGAGGCAAGCATGAGAGGAGGTGATGAGGGAGCTAGAGATATATACAGTGGAGAGAACTTAGGAAAGCTCCAAAGACTTTGATTCTTTATTCATGCAACAGATACTCGACCTAAGCTGCAAATCAGCTGCAGATCTATCTTCCAAGATCCATGCTGACATGTCTGACAGCTCAAACAATGCCTCAACAATCTTGATAGCAGTCAGTGACCTAATGAATTCATTTACCCCAATGTTCAAACAAGAACATTCTCCACTTCACTGGTTTGAAAATGAATGCACATGTTTGTGGGGCAGCACCAAATATGGGTCCGCCACCTGCGTGCCATTAAGGGCACTAAAATAAAATGCAAATGTGAAGTTCCTCAAACAGTTGTCCTCTGGTGACTAATAGCAACCTCAATATTATATAGTGTTGTCCTTCTCCATGTGCCACACCACCTCTTACACAACCCTCTTAAATGGATAAACTCACTGGATGTAGTTTGCCTTGGTTATTGGGAGTAAACTTCCATGCATAATTTGTACCTATAGGTAAGCCTATAATAAGGCTTGCCTATAGGTACTGTAAATATCTCCTAAATGTGCACTATTTAGGAGAAATTTACTGTAAATGCTGCCGGTTACATCACCGGCACATGTGCTCTGAAGAAATAGCCACTCGGGGCGTTCCTTCAGAGTCCTGTGCAGTAAACGGGAGTGACGTCATCGTGGCTCTTGTCAAGCACACAGTCGAAGTCCGCAAACATGGAAGGAAGAGGGGTGAAGATGGAAGCCTTGTCAGCGGTGACAGCTTGCCTCTGGAAGGCTTTGTTCTAACAAAAGTTTATCATAATGTGGTAGTATGCATCACACATTATGGCTTTACCTTTTAGGTTCCAAAAAAAAAACATACACAGCAGTTTACTACTGCTTTAATATTGACATAAGATCAGTACGCACTTTACCCATCAGATGAGATGTTTTAAGAGCATTAAAGAGCATTACTCTTCCTCCGCTCCTCTTTTCTTTAACTCACGATATTCCTAAAACCTCCACTTGCACATATTGATACCTACTCTCCACTACACAACAAAAGTTAGATTAGGTTCTGTCAGCAGCCATTAGCTTAGTGAGACCTCACTTGTTTTGGCCTTCCTTGGAGTACAAAGATGGCCATCTGTTTTGAAGAAACTTCACATTTGTACCTAATTTTCAGTGTACTGCTTAAGTCATGGAACATGTGGGGTAGGAGAGTACTATACAGACCTTAGCACACCAGTGTGGTTGCGGTAAGATACACTTGAAGAATACATATTGGTTGCTGCACATTTGCACTTTACTTAGCGGTGATTGCACTTTTTGGACTAAATTATTTGGGACTGTATTATATCGTACTTGGTGTTATGGATGAATTGTTTGCACATTTGATTATGCACTTTATATTATTTAGTTCGTGTTTATCTATTACATTATGTCTATCTGTATTTTTGATGGAATATTAGGCCTCGTTCACACCATCTGAAAAGACAAGAGATTTTCTGCATGCCTTCTTCAAGGGCACAAAGAAAACAAAACAATTGTTCTCTACCCTGTTCATACCACAGAACTTGTATCATGTGCGATTTTTTTCTGCACAGGAATCTGCAACGTGTATAAAACTCATTGCAATGCACATGAAAACTGATGTAAACTTGTATCTCTGCAAGTGAAATATATTGAAAGAGCGTTGCCCTGCCAGGGTCTAGAAGGAGGTTGTGACCCAGAATTCTCAACTGGATGGGTTGAGGGGCTCCAGGGAGCTTGTGACATGAAGAGGAAACTGGCTTTTCAGTTTCCTCAGTGTTTTCTTAAGTTCATTTTGAGACCTGGCGCCTGGAGATTTCAAAGTGATCCGGGTGGGATGAAATATCCAATCCTGGATGCAAGTATTCAGAACGGCGAGCGTACTGATTGGTCAGGTGTTTCCTGGGCTTTTAGTAACAACCTGACCATGGTTCTGAGCTCCACCCCAGCAGACAGGAGGTCTAGCCCAGGAGTCACGAGGGCTCCACATGGGAGCCAGTGCAGCAAGAGGCTGCTAGCTGTGTGCACCAAGTTGGTCAGTGAACAGTCTGTATGAGACAGGCAAGAGCCTGGAGTGTAAGGCCAGAACAGCAGTGCTGCAAATTAGAGCCAAAAGGGCTGAATGTCATTTATGTTGATGGGAAAAGGAATGCTGAAAACCCCTGCGAGGGAAACTCATGTTTTGTGTTTACTGAACTTTCTTTTTTTTTTTAAATGGGCAAACAAAGCCCTTAAAAAGAAGAAACAGTGAGTGGTGTTGTCCTTCAAGCTCTAAATGTGATGCTAGTTCTCACAATATATAAATATATTTATACAGTTTGGTCCATTCATACTTAAGAATAGCCATTCTCCCTTTTTCAAGGGACCAAAAGTAATTGGACAATTGATTTAAAAGCTGTTTCATGGCCAGGTGGGGGCTACTCCTTCATTATTTCTTCATCAATTAAGCAAGTAAAAGGTTTCAAAGGAGCTGTCCATGCAAATGAAACAAGCCATTTTAAGGCCTCAAAAATCAAAAACAAATCCATCAGAGAGTTAATAGCAACATCAGGAGTGGCCATATCAACAGTTTGGTACATTCTGAGGAAAGAAGAACGCACTGGTAAACTCGACAACATAAAAAGGCCTGGATATCCACAGAAGACAACAGTGGTAGATGATCGCAGGATCCTCTCTATGGTAAAGAAAAACCCATTCACAACATTACGTCAAGTGAAGGACACTTTCCAGGAAGTGGGCGTATCATTGTCAAAGTCTACAATCAAGAGAAGACTTCACGAGAGTAAATACAAAGGGTTCACTACAAGATGCAAACCATTCATAAGCTTGAACAATAGAAAAGCCAGATTAGACTTTGCCAGAAAAAAATCTAAAAAGCCAGACCAATTCTGGAAAAGCATTCTTTGGATGGATGAAACTAAGATTAATCTGTATCAGAATGATGGGAAGAAAAAAGTGTGGAGAAAGCTTGGAACAGCTCATGATCCAAAGCAAACAACGTCATCTGTAAAATATGGTGGAGGCAGTGTGATGGCATGGGCATGCATGGCTTCCAGTCGCACTGGTCATCGGTGTTTATTGATGATGTGGCAGAAGACAGAAGCAGCCGGATGAATTCTGCAGTATTTAGAGATATACTGTCAGCCCAGATTTAGCCAAATGCAGCAAAGTTGATTGGACGGCACTTCACAGTACAGATGGACAATGATCCAAAACACAGTGCAAAAACAACCCAGGAGCTTGTGAAGGAAAAGAAGTGAAATATTCTGCAACGGCTGAGTCAATCACCTGATTTCAACCCAATTGAGCATGCAATTCACTTGCTGAAGGCAAAACTAAAGGCAGAAAGATCCACAAACAAAGAACAATGGAAGACAGCTGCAGTTAGAGCCTGGCAAAGCATCAGAAAGGAGGAAACCCAGTCTTTGGTAATGTCCATGGGTTCCAGACTTCTGGCAGTCATTGCCAGTAAAGGATTCTCAAATTATGATTATATTAATTTGTCCAATTACATTTGAGCCCCTGAAAATGGGGGGACTGTGTATAAAAATGGTTGCAGTTCCAAAAATTTGTACTGCACTTCAAATTAATTTGGATAGTTTCATTTTAATTTTATTCTGGTGGCATGCAGAGCCAAAAGTATGAAAATTGTACCTGTGTCCAAATATATATGGACCTAACTGCATATGTATACTTTATATTAGGGATATGCCGAACACCCCTGGTTTGGTTCGCAGCAGAACATGAAAACAGGCAAAAAATTTGTGCGAAAACGTAAACACCATTAAAGTCTATGGGACACAAACATGAAAAATCAAAAGTGCTCATTTTAAAGGCTTATATGCAAGTTATTGCCATAAAAAGTGTTTGGGGACCCGGGTCCTGCTCCAGGAGACGTATCAATGCAAATAAAGTTTAAAAAACGTCTGTTTTTTTCGGGAGCAGTGATTTTAATAATGCTTAAAGTAAAACAATAAACTCAAATATTCCTTTAAATATCATGCCTGGGGGTCTCCTTAGTCTGCCTGTAAAGTAGCACATCTTTCCCATGTTTATAACAGTACCACAGCAAAATTATATTTCTAAAGGAAAAAATGTAATTTTAAACTGCTTGCGGCTGTAATGTATTGTTGGATCCCAGCGATATAGATAAAAAAACTTTGAAAAAAACAGCATAGGTTCGCCCTCCAGTCCATTACCAGGCCGTTTGGATCTGGTATGAATATTAAGGGGAACCCCACGCCAAAAATACAAAAAAAATTGCGTGGATGTCCCCCTCAAAATCCATACCAGGCTCTTCAGGTCTGGTATGGATATTAAGGGTAACCCGCACCAAAATTTAAAAAAAAATGGTGTGGGGGTCCACCAGGCCCCCAGGCACTATATACTCTGAACAGCAGTATATATACTATATGGCCTGCCCTATATACTCTGCATAAAAATTGGGCCTTTGGTTTTGGTGGTGCCAGAACACTGTAACCCCTCACAGTTACTCATGTTGGGTGCAGAAACGGGCCCTGCTGTGAAATATTATATCAAAAATTGTAATGACATGGCCCTGTTAAACAGGGGCAGAAAAATTGGACCTTTGGTTTTGGTTGCGCCAGAACACTGTAACCCCTCACAGTAATGCCCCGTATACACGATTGGACATTGATCGGACATTCCGACAACAAAATCCTAGGATTTTTTTCGACAGATGCTGGCTCAAACTTGTTTTGCGTACACACGGTCGCACGATTTCCGATCGCCAAGAACGCGGTGACGTCAACCATGTACGACGAGACTAGAAAAGGCCATTTCAGAACCAAGCGCGGCACCCTTTGGGCTCCTTTTGCTAATCTCGTGTTAGTAAATGTTTGGTGAGAGACGATTCACGCTTTTTCAGACTCGTGGTTTTCAGATCGTTTTCTGCTGTTCAGTTTGTGCTTGTGGGTTTGTATCTGCTCTTCAGTGCGTGCAAGCAAGCTTCGCGTGACTTTGATTAGTCATTGTGTCCTTGTTCGTTCGTTACTGTTTTTCAGGTCGCTCTTCACAGGCCTTGCTGTTCTTCAGTGCATTCTGTTACTTCGTTCTGAGCAGCCGACCGTTTTCTAGCCATGTTGCATATACGTACTCCTCGTAGAGTTTGTGCTGTTCGGGGGCTTGGTGTTGGGGTCCTGACCTTGACACAAGTCCAGTCCATGAACAGGGTGGGGAGGAGTTCATGGACCAAGAATTGGTTGCTTCAGCGTGACCAGTTCTCTCATATGCCTTTGCTCCGTGATATCCGTGAGAATAATCCTGATGATTTCAGGAACTTTCTCAGGATGACGGACCCCGTATTTCACCGTTTGTTGGCTTTGCTGACCCCCTATATCAGCATGCAGGATACCTGCATGAGGCAAGCCATCACTCCGGAGCAGAGGCTAGTCGCCACCCTGCGGTACTTGGCGACGGGGAGAAGCCTGCAGGACTTGAAGTTCTCAACAGGCATCTCCCCCCAGGCTCTGGGGATCATTATCCCAGAGACCTGTTCTGCCATCATCCAGGTCCTGCCGAAGGAGTATATTAAGGTAAAATTTTTATCCTTTAATTTCACATTTTATTGTATTTAATGTTTGATAATACATTGCATTTCTTTCCTCATTCCCTAATTACCATGATTGTAATATGCTGTGAATGTCCCCTTTGTCCTCATTCATGCTGGATTTTTATGTAATTATTTTTTTTGTTCTTCATACATATTTGCCTTCACTAACCTCCCCAGCATGGTCTCCTGGCCCTAAATTCACCTCATGTAGTCACTTAACAATGTATTTTATCAGCTCCATAGTAGTGCTTTACCCCAAACACCCCCTAAAATGTTTAGAAATGTGATTTGTGCTTTAAATTCAGGCAGAGTGCCAGAGGCTTTTTTGGGGGGTCCACAAATCATTTGGAACCCTCCCTCCCCCCAACTGCTAAGTCAGCTGATACTAATTCTCTATCTATCCTCAATCATCTATCTGCTGACTTTGCCAAACCCATACACACTATACCCATCTCTTTTGTGGTCAGATTTATGGATGAATTCCCCAAAGCATGTAGTGCAAGGGCCTGCCTGTATAAATGGTACTGTTTAAAGTTTTTTTTATCCTATTATTATCTTGATAGGTAATAGCAGAATGTCCAAATGTGCTCAAATGTGTACAGTGTGTATTTATATCTTTGTATTATGACACTTCTTACCTGTCCAGTGGGCTGTCAATAGTGTAAATAAGGAGGGGCTGTTCAAAGTAATACCCATTATTTAGGCATTCATATCTCAATGAAGTGGAAAGGGTTACCTGTCCAAGAGCTCCCCCCCATATAATGTTAGAAAGGGCCCAGGAGGGGGGGGGGATATGATAGGTGTACCTTATATTTTGGTGTTTAAAAATTCCCATTAATAAATGTTATCTTGATGTTGGCCAAGAATTTTGGTGTCTAATCAGCTTTCCCTGTTTATGTGCAAAATGACTATTTTTTTTTTGGTTTTCCTCAACAGTTTCCTTCCACGCCACAGGAATGGCAGACTGTGGCCTCCCACTTTGCCCAGCGGTGGAACTTTCATAACTGCGGAGGGGCAATTGATGGGAAACACGTCCACATCGTCCCACCACCCAACTCGGGGTCATACTATTATAATTATAAGGGGTTCAATAGTATTGTGATGTTGACGGTGGTGTCGGCTAGTTACGAGTTCCTGTATGTGGACGTGGGGAAGAATGGCCGGATGTCCGATGGTGGAGTCATCGCCCAGACGGAGTTTTACAGGTGTCTCCAGAATGGCAGCTTGGACTTGCCACCTCCAGAAGACAATGTGGAAGGACTCCCATTCGTCTTCATTGCGGATGAAGCTTTTGCACTGGGGGACCATCTTATGCGGCCATTCCCTATGAGGATCCTCACCCCGGACCAGAGGGTTTTTAATTACCGGCTGGCCAGAGCCAGAAGAGTGGTGGAGAACACGTTTGGAATCATGGCCAGCCGGTTCCGCCTATTTCTTACACCCATACATATGGCGGAGTACAAACTGAATCACATTATCCTGGCATGCTGTGTTCTACACAACTTTTTACAGAAACATTCTGCAAACTATGCTGGCTCAGTTGGGCCTGAGGCCGGAATTCAAAATGAACCAACCGTGACGGCGCTTGAAAGTGGCCGTCCTGGCTTGCCCTCCCTGAGTGCCCGTGATGTCCGGCTAAGATACCTTGAGTTCTTTGGGGGTAGGGGAGCCATCAATATGCCAGACAATGTGTGAAACCTTTATCAAATAAAAAAATAAAAAATAATAAAAATAAGGAAATCTTTGGTGACATTTACTGCTTGTGTTTGTTTTACCTGACCCTGACAGAAATGTGGTGATTGGCGTGATTGTGTAACCTTATACAAAGCACTGTTGGGTGTTATTTACTAAAGGCAAAGACACTTTGCACTACAAGTGCACTTGAAACTGCACTTGTAGTGCAAAGTGGATTTGCCCTTATGAAATAACACCCATTGTCACAGAAAGCAGCAATTAGAGCACCCCAAAAGTGTTGTAGCGTTGAGACATACCTGCACAATCACATGTGCATTTTGACAAGGTTTTTAAAACAAACCAACATGTTTGTTGTATAACAATTTTTGGGGTGGCATTAGAAAAAGTAGAAATGTCCATTTAAGATAAAACAGGCATGTTTAAAACCAACAAGAAAGACACAAATCTTGAACTTACAAAGTTCACATTAGGTAGAACTTGAAGTCAATATCAGACATGAGTATTTAGGAACTGTGTTTGATATTGCGTTCAGATGGGGTGAAGTCACCCCAGGAAAAGCCAAATTTTGAAGATGCCAAATTTTGAACAAAGTTCACATTAGGTAGAACTTGAAGACAATATCAGACATGAGTATTTAGGAACTGTGTTTGATATTGCATTCAGATGGGGTGAAGTCACCCCAGGAAAAGCCAAATTTTGAAGATGCGCACCAATTTACGAATGTCAACATGTGCTAGCTGCCATCATGGGGGATCAAGGGGCGTGTTTTGGGGCAGCAACCCCTTCCTCTCAGCTACTTTATTATTGAGGAAGGGGTTGCACCCCCAAAACGCGTCCATTGATCTCCCATGATGGCAGATAGCACATGTTGACACACTGTGTGCCTCTTCAAAATTTGGCTTTTCTACAATTTGCCAAAAAAATTTTACATTGTAGCACACCATAAAAGAAAGGGCTTTGGAGGGGTTTTAAACTCTCCCCAAAACATCAATGATGTTGTTATTTTTTTTAATAACATCATTGATGTTTTTCGTGATGTTTTCCAATGCAACATTACACCACATGATCTCCCCAATCAGGATCTGGGCACTTTCCGAGGTGAAAGGATCTGGATCCACAACATCACGATCACCTAAAAAGAGAGAAACCAAAAAAAAAGCAGGTATAAATATGCCGGCATCCATCTCTTACCTGAGCCTGTGGTCGCAGACACTCACCTGTTGTGGTGACTAGTTCCACCACTTCTTCTTCCTCCTCCTGCTCTTCTTGTGTTTGGGGTATTTCCCCTTCTTCCAGAGGTGGGGGGTCTCTGGTCTCCTCAGATGAGGGGTGTCTTCCGAGTCTTTTCTCCCCTATGTGAAAAAAAAGGGTATACTTAGCACACAGATATTTGATGGCAGAACTATAAATATGAAACATTGCTTGGAAGTGGGGTACAATTGTCGATTTTGGCAGAGTTCCAAGATGTAGAATTTTGAGTGTCTTTTGTCAAGCTTGAATACTTACCTGTCTTGTACAAGCTTCACAGATGGAGACCCCCCTATAGTATACACTGGAGCACCTGTGTGGGCCCCCTAATAAAAATGGTGTTCTTGTCTCCCACACTAGTGCTCCACCGTCCAGATGTGTAAACAGCTGCTGAGTGTCCTCTCCTTACACAGAATCTAGTTTGCATTTCATTCTAGTAACAAACCCATCTACCCAACCAAATTATTTTCAGACAAGTAGGCCCTAAAAAATGTGGTCAAATGCATATGGCCAAAACAATGGTGTTTTATAGGCCGAAAGAAAAATGTTTGATACGAACTAATAATGTGCCCATGAACATGAAAGCTGCCATTTTAAACTGTAAAACAGTTCCTAAAAGCACATGGAGCAGAACGAACGTAATAAACACAAAAAGAATATGAACACAGGACAACTACTTACATTTTTGCAGCACTCTCCAGATCTTTCTGTACTGCTCGTGTTCTCTTAATTTCAGGTCCGACCACCGCTTCCTGAGCTGATCTTTCGATCGACGTACCCCGAAATTCCGGTGCAGACTCTTGACCACTTTCGCCATGATCTTGGCCTTTCTGACATTGGGGTTGGGGTAAGGTCCATACTTTCCATTAGGGATGAGCTTCGAGTTCGAGTCGAACTCATGTTCGACTCGAACATTGGCTGTTCGCAAGTTCACCGAACAGCGAACAATTTGGGGTGTTCGCGGCAAATTCGAATGCCGCGGAACACCCTTTAAAAGTCTATGGGAGAAATCAAAAGTGCTAATTTTAAAGGCTAATATGCAAGTTATTGTCATAAAAAGTGTTTGGGGACCTGGGTCCTGCCCCAGGGGACATGGATCAATGCAAAAAAAAGTTTTAAAAACGGCCGTTTTTTCAGGAGCAGTGATTTTAATAATACTTAAAGTCAATCAATAAAAGTGTAATATCCCTTTAAATTTCGTACCTGGGGGGTGTCTATAGTGTGCCTGTAAAGGGGCGCATGTTTCCTGTGTTTAGAACAGTCTGACAGCAAAATGACATTTTGAAGGAAAAAACTCATTTAAAACTACCCGCGGCTATTGCATTGCCGACAATACACATAGAAGTTCATTGATAAAAACGGCATGGGAATTCCCCAAAGGGGAACCCCGAACCAAAATAAAAAAAAAAAAATGACGTGGGGGTCCCCCTAAATTCCATACCAGGCCCTTCAGGTCTGGTATGGATATTAAGGGGAACCCCGGCCAAAATTTAAAAAAAAAAATGACGTGGGGTTCCCCCTAAATTCCATACCAGACCCTTCAGGTCTGGTATGGATTTTAAGGGGAACCCCGCGCCAAAAAAAAAAAAAAAACGGCGTGGGGTCCCCCCAAAAATCCATACCAGACCCTTATCCGAGCACGCAACCTGGCAGGCCGCAGGAAAAGAGGGGGGGACAAGAGTGCGGCCCCCCCTCCCTCCTGAACCGTACCAGGCCACATGCCCTCAACATTGGGAGGGTGCTTTGGGGTAGCCCCCCAAAACACCTTGTCCCCATGTTGATGAGGACAAGGGCCTCATCCCCACAACCCTGGCCGGTGGTTGTGGGGGTCTGCGGGCGGGGGGCTTATCGGAATCTGGAAGCCCCCTTTAACAAGGTGACCCCCAGATCCCGGCCCCCCCCTGTGTGAAATGGTAAGGGGGTACATAAGTACCCCTACCATTTCACGAAAAAAGTGTCAAAAATGTTAAAAATGACAAGAGACAGTTTTTGACAATTCCTTTATTTAAATGCTTCTTCTTTCTTCTATCTTGCTTCATCTTCTGGTTCTTCTTGGAATTTAGGGGGAACCCCCACGTCATTTTTTTTTTTTTAATTTTGGCCGGGGTTCCCCTTAATATCCATACCAGACCTGAAGGGCCTGGTATGGAATTTAGGGGGACCCCCACGTCATTTTTTTTTTTTAAATTTTGGTTCGGGGTTCCCCTTTGGGGAATTCCCATGCCGTTTTTATCAATGAACTTCTATGTGTATTGTCGGCAATGCAATAGCCGCGGGTAGTTTTAAATGAGTTTTTTCCTTCAAAATGTCATTTTGCTGTCAGACTGTTCTAAACACAGGAAACATGCGCCCCTTTACAGGCACACTATAGACACCCCCCAGGTACGAAATTTAAAGGGATATTACACTTTTATTGTTTGACTTTAAGCATTATTAAAATCACTGCTCCTGAAAAAACGGCCGTTTTTAAAACTTTTTTTTGCATTGATCCATGTCCCCTGGGGCAGGACCCAGGTCCCCAAACACTTTTTATGACAATAACTTGCATATAAGCCTTGAAAATTAGCACTTTTGATTATTCATGTTCGTGTCCCATAGACTTTAACGGTGTTCGCATGTTCGAACGAACTTTTTTCCTGTTCGCATGTTCTGGTGCGAACCGAACAGGGGGGTGTTCGGCTCATCCCTACTTTCCATCATAGTCAGCCTTTTTCAGGATGTCGACCATCTCCAAC
The DNA here is from genome assembly GCF_042186555.1 of Aquarana catesbeiana. Lineage (NCBI taxonomy): Eukaryota > Metazoa > Chordata > Amphibia > Anura > Ranidae > Aquarana > Aquarana catesbeiana. The sequence continues at coordinate 327,997,499 of NC_133327.1, read as the reverse complement.
ATCTCCCCAAAGGACATATTTGAGGCCTTAAATCGTCTCCTTCTGGATCGGAATGTTTCAGGCTCCTGGCTTGTCTCCTCCTCCTCCTCGTTGCTATAATTAGCACACACCTGCTGTGTCTCCGCCATGTGCTCTTCCCCCACTGCACCAAACGAAAAGGGGCGGGGAATAGACTAGAAAGAACGTCAGGGGCGGGCGGAGTTACACGCATGCGCAGTGTGTATAAAGCGTAACATGCTTGCGTAGTACGTACGATCTGTGAGCGGAGGAAGGAGTATCGGAGGCGCCGATCGTGATAACGAAGGTAAGATTTAACATTGGGCCTATACTGCTTCTAGATTGAGGCCTGTATTCGCACAAGTTTAGAAGACTTTAGGCTGACATTAGGGTTTGTCTATTGTTGTGTCTTGCAGTGAAAATGGATATCTTGAAAAATAACGACTTTATGGCAAGCTTCATTGATATGTTCAGGGAGCTGCCTTGTCTGTGGCAGATAAACCACCCACATTATAAGAACCAAACAAAGAGGAAGGCAGCACTGGATCAATTGCTGAAATTTGTGAAGACGGTGGTCCCCACGGCAGACATCACCTATTTGAAGATCCTAATTGGTGGCCTGAGGAGCACTTATCTATGGGAGCACAAGAAGGTCCAGGATTCCCAGAGATCCGGAGCTGCAGATGACATCTATGTCCCCAGACTGTGGTACTATGACAGGCTGCATTTTCTGGCAGGTCAGACTGAACCCAGGCCAGCACTCTCCAGTCTTCCTTCCATGCTTCCTTCCACCCCAGCTGAGGCTTCTGACGCCCAATCTGGGCCTTCCAGGCAGCAGCATGTGGAGGAGCCCAGCTTGAGCCAGGTATAGCATTCCTATAAATATTTCTGCTTGTCCAATCATTGATGTTAAATAGATGTTAGTTTGGAGTACTAAGTTATGATTGTGATTGATGAAGCAAAAACTTAAACCATGTCCCTTTTTCATACACAGGGAAGTCTCAGCCAGGAGGTGGCCGTGCCAAGCAGGCTGCCTGATATCTAGGTCCCTCCCCTACACCCGCAAAGACAAAGTGGCAGGAAGAGGAGTACACTGGAGGAGGCTGCCATAGGCCTCTTTTGGAAGGCTACAGAAGCCCTGAGATGCCCCCACACCAGGGGCGGATCCAGAGTCTAGTCTCGGGAGGGGCACTGCCAGAAAATATGTTTTTTTGTGGGCAATTTATCGGGGTAATGGCTGGTGTTGGCGCTTTCATCATCACGGCACCATGGTTGTTATGGTGTCAGGATGATTGAAGCGCATTATTTCTATTATTACATTTAACATAAAATGAAATGGTTCAACTCACCATAATGCAGAATCAGTGGGAGCCCCGAGTGTGTCACTTTTTACGCCGACCTGCCTTCAGATGCAGCTTATCACTTGCCTTGCCACGTCCCTGCCACAAGCTGCGGATTGTCACTTGCCTGCCGCCAGATGCTGATTGTCACTTGCCACGTCACCTGCCACATGTTGCTGATTGTCACTTGCACATGGGGCACATTCAGGGTACATCAGGCACATGGGGTACATCAGGGCACATCAGGGCACATGGGGTACATCAGGGCACATTCAGGGCACATCAGGCACATGGGGTACATCAGGGCACATTCAGGGCACATCAGGCACATGGGGTACATCAGGGTACATTCAGGGCACATGGGGTACAATCAGGGCACATGGTATAAACTCAGGGCACATCGGGGCACATTCAGGGCACAATAGGCACATCAGGGCACATTCAGGGCACATGGGGTACATTCAGGGCACATTCAGGACACATGGGGTACAATCAGGGCACATGGGATAAATTCAGGGCACATCAGGGCACATGGGGTACATTCAGGGTACATTCAGGGCACATTCAGGGCACATGGGGTACAATCAGGGCACATGGGATAAATTCAGGGCACATCAGGGCACATTCAGGATTCAGGGCACATCAGGCACATGGGGTACATCAGGGCACATTCAGGGCACATGGGGTACATCAGGGCACATTCAGGGCACATTCAGGGCACATCAGGCACATTGGATACATCAGGGTACATCAGGGCACATTCAGGGCACATGGGGTACAATCAGGGCTAATTGGATAAGTTCAGGGCACATCAGGGCTCATAGGGTACAATAAGGGCAGCGTTTACTTGTTTTCTTCATTGTTTTCTTCATATGCATATGCAGAGTAGCGCAGGCAGCCTCCGTAGTAAGTTCTCTCTCATGTCACGCTGCTGCTGCTCCCCCCGGTGGCCCCTCCTCCTCCTCTCTTCTCGTCCATTCCAGATGATGTCACAAGCAACATCTCTGGACTGGCCAGTTTCTCCGCTCACCTGCGGACCGGACCGCCCCCTCTCTGGATGTCTGTCCTGCTGCTCCTGAACACCCGCAGGCAGACTCACCTGTCAACCCCCCCTCACTCATCTGCCGACCTGCCGCTCAGGCTCTCTCTCACCTACCGACCCCCGCTGACTGGCCCGCCCGCTCGATAACCCGCACACTCGTCCTCCAGCTCCCGCCCGCTCACTCATTCACTGACTGACTGTCCTGCCAATCATGAATTTCTCGGAGGGGGCAATTGCCCTGTTGCCCCCCCCCCCTGGATCCGCCCCTGCTGTGGAGGAGGACTTTGCTTGCAAAACTGCCTGCAAAATGCTGCAGATGGAGGAGGGCCAACAACTCCTGTGTGAGTCGTTAATGTTGGAAGCTCTCAATAAGGGGTTGAGGGGCCAAATAACATCTGCTACCCACATTTGTAAACTCACACATGGTCCTCCTCCTCCTCCAGGTCCTACTAGTCCTCCTCCTCTGGGTCCTAATCCTCCTCCTGCCACATCTCCAACACCAGAGCCACAGCCGGGAAGGAAGCGTGGAAAGAAGACCAGAAAGTGATGACCCTGGGTCCAGTCTGGTCTGGCAAAAGATGCAGCCTCTTGTAGTACCACAGCCTGGGGACACAGATGTCATCTGCTGCATTCATGATCTCTGGGACTTTGGGACCAGACTGCACTCCCTTAGATATGGACTCCTCAAGCCACCAATTTTGATGTTAAAGAATTGATGTCTGCCCTGGGGGTCCCAGGCTTCGCCAATTTCTGCTGTCTATCCAGCGTTGCCTCCCTCTTTGTTCGGTTCTGAGCCCTTAATAAAGGATTTTTTGTTTCAATTATACTTTCCTATGTGTTTTTTCCTTCAAAAAGGACAGTTTGTTTGTGAGGATTCAGGTGCATTTCTAAAGTACAATGTGAAATTAACAAGGGACACCAACACCAAACAATCTCCTTGAGATTAAATAATATAAGATATCAATGGTGTTGTGGTAACTTGACACACAAAACACACAAAAAAATATTATGGAGTAAAACTAAAAATAAAATAAAACAAAGATCAGCCTTGAAAAAAAAATACAAACCTAAAAAAAAAAAAAAAAAAAAAAACAGCCTTTAAAAAAAAAAAAAAAGAAAGAAAACAACCCAAAAATAATTTTGTCAGATGTGACAAATCCAAATATATTGAGGGAATCCCGAAAAATAATAAAGAAAGAAGTTTGAAAGAAGTCTGTGTGAGTATGAGCAGCAAAACTACTTCATTCTTCTCACATTATAAAGAAGAAGAGAGTGTGCTGTGTGACGAAAAGTGCTGTATCCATTGCGAACGCTAATTTTACCAAACCAAGCTGTTCCGTCTCGTATCTTCTATCTTCCTTCGGTTTCTTCCTCCATCTTCTTCTTCTTCTGGTTCTTCTGGTTCTTCCTCCGGTGTTCTCATCCGGCATCTTCCTCCACGGTGTCTTCTTATCGTCTTCTCCTCGGGCCGCTCCGCATCCATGATGGCATGGAGGGAGGCTCCCGCTGTGTGACGCTTCTCTCTTCATCTTTTTCTCTTCATCTTTTACTCTTCATCTTCTCTTCATCTTCTTCTCTTCATCTTCTTCTCTTCATCTTCTTTTCGGCTGCTCCGCATCCATGATGGCATGGAGGGAGGCTCCCGATGTGTGACGCTTCTACTATTCTGACGGTTCTTAAATAACGGGGGGGCGGGGACTTGATGGGGACTTCCCTGTGACATTCCCCGTGACGTCAGAAGGGTGTGGGGTTATGTAACGGGTGACCCCGCCCCCTCTGACGTCACGGGGAATGCCACAGGGAAGTCCCTGTCAAGTCCCCATGCGTCACCGGGTGGCCCCGCCCCCCCTGTTATTTAAGAACCATCAGAAGAGGAGAAGCGTCACACAGCGGGAGCCTCCCTCCATGCCATTATGGATGCGGAGCGGCCCGAGAAGAAGATGAAGAGAAGAAGATGAAGAGAAGAAGATGAAGAGAAGAAAATGAAGAGAAAAAGATGAAGAGAGAAGCGTCACACAGCGGGAGCCTCCCTCCATGCCATCATGGATGCGGAGCGGCCCGAGGAGAAGAAGATAAGAAGACGCTGTGGAGGAAGATGCAGGATGAGAACACCAGAGGAAGAACCAGAAGAACCAGAAGAACCAGAAGATGGAGGAAGAAACCGAAGGAAAATAGAAGATAGAAGAAAGAAGATAGAAGATAGAAGAAAGAAGAAGTATTTAAATAAAGGAATAGTCAAAAACTGTCTCTTATCATTTTTAACATTTTTGACAGTTTTTTGTGAAATGGTAGGGGTACTTTTGTACCCCCTTACCATTTCACACAGGGGGAGGGCCGGGATCTGGGGGTCCCCTTGTTAAAGGGGCTTCCAGATTCCGATAAGCGCCCCGCACGCAGACCCCCACAACCACCGAGCAAGAGTTGTGGGGATGAGGCCCTTGTCCCCATCAACATGGGACAAGGTGTTTTGGGGGGCTACCCCAAAGCACCCTCCCAATGTTGAGGGCATGTGGCCTGGTACGGTTCAGGAGGGGGGCCGCTCTCTCATCCCCCCTCTTTTCCTGCGGCCTGCCAGGTTGCGTGCTCGGATAGGGGTCTGGTATGGATTTTTGGGGGGACCCCACGCCGTTTTTTTTTTAAATTTTGGCATGGGGTTCCCCTTAAAATCCATTCCAGACCCGAAGGGTCTGATATAGATTTTGAGGGTGACCCCACGCCATTTTTTTTTTTGGCCGGGGTTCCCCTTAATATCCATACCAGACCTGAAGGGCCTGGTATGGAATTTAGGGGGACCCCCATGTCATTTTTTTTTTCATTTTGGTTCGGGGTTCCCCTGTGGGGAATTCCCATGCCGTTTTTATCAATGAACTTTTATGTGTATTGTCGAACCGGCAATTCATTAATAGCCGCGAGTAGTTTTAAATGGCTTTTTTTCCTTTGAAAATGTCATTTTGCTGTCAGACTGTCCTAAACACGGGTAACATGCTCCCCTTTACAGGCATACTATAGACACCCCCCAGGTACGAAATTTAAAGGAATATTACACTTTTATTGTTCCACTTTAAGCATTATTAAAATCACTGCTCCCGAAAAAACGGCCGTTTGTAAAACTTTTTTTGCATTGATCCATGTCCCCTGGGGCAGGACCTAGGTCCCCAAACACTTTTTATGACAATACCATGAATATAAGCCCTTAAAATTAGCACTTTTGATTTCTCCCATAGACTTTTAAAGGGTGTTCCACATTCAAATTTACTGCGAACACCCCAAATTGTTCGCTGTTAGCGAACTGGCGAACAGTCGATGTTCGAGTTGAACATGAGTTCGACTGGAACTCGAAGCTCATCCCTATTCCTGAGTTGTGTATTGTTTTATGGTTTTAAACATGCCTGTTTCACATCAAAATGTTATTTCAAAAATATGTTGGTTTGGTAAAAAACCCTTTTCTAACGCACATGTGAATGTGCACAGAGTAAAAAGTTTTCTACTCAACAATGTGTGGCTTCTTCTTTCAATGCTCAATAGCAGTTTTTGGATTAAGTTGGTGTTTACAGCAACAATGGGGGTTATTTACCAAAGGCAAATCCACTTTGCACTACAAGTGCACTTTTAGTGTACTTTCAGTGCAGTTTCAAGTGTAGTTTCAAGTGTCCTTTTGCAGTGCACTTGGAGTGCAAAGTGGCTTTTCCTTTAGTAAATAACTCCCACAGTGCTTTATAATTTTCCACAATCATGCCATTTTCCTGACTCAGAAAAATTAATTCATGGTGCTGAAAATGATGAATATTTTTATCAGTAATGCATTACATACATTAACAACAAAAAACAAGGTGTGTGTGTAGAAGACCCACAACATAATAGTTCGCTGAAGAAGACATTGTCACTTCATGTATCAAATAAATTACGTTTGCACTATTGAAGAAAATGGCCAAAAAGAAAAGCCCATTGGATAATGAGAAAGCTAAAAGAAACACAAGCAGTAAATCAAAGGAAATCTTATTTCAGTTTAACTAAAACATTTTTTTTTAAATGTTTATTAAACATTTTCTGGCATATCAATGGCCCCCCTACCCGCAAAGTACTCCATATATTTGATACGGACCTAGCGGGCGCTTTGGGGGGGCAAGCCAAGACGGCCAGCTTCAAGCGCCGTCAGGATTTTCTTCTTCACCCCCTGATGAAGATACGAAATACCCCTTGTATCGAACACGCATAGGGGAAGGGGACAGGACGGAACGCTATACATACAACCTGTTGGGACAGATTAGCACGCCACCCCATACCGGCCGCTGTTGCCCGTTTGTCTCTGCTGTTTTAGTGTGGCGCCCTTAAGCGCCTTGTTACTGTGAGTACCCATTGCGGGATTTGTTTATGATTTTAATAAATTTAGTACATACTGCACCATGAAGTCCTTTTTATGTTGATATATTGAGGTACAAACGGGACTGCTGTGAGGAACAGAGGCACCAGTGCAAATCTATCCAGGACCCTGCATATAACATCGAACCCAGAGAGGTTCTAAGACGCATTCTGACCAAGCTTAATTGCAAGGTCGCATGCCCTAAGGTGAGGGGCTATCACCTGGGGGGGAGCACTTGTATGAGCGCACAGCACTTTAGTTTGTGTTCACCATAACACATGAATGAATTGTGGAAGATCTGTGGACTGTTAATTTGATCATTGCACAGCAACACAGCACTAAATTGCATAGAATCACATGGATGCAACACCAAATCGCATGGATGCGTTTTTTTGTATTTTTAACTTTTTATTGTTTGAACATTGCACTAACACCATATTGCATAGATGCAGCACTGAAATGCATGGATGCAACACTAAATCGGACTGTTAATTTAATCATTGCACAGCAACACAGCACTGAATTGAATAGAATCACATGGATGTAGCACCAAATCGCATGGATGCGTTTTTTTGTATTTTTTAACTTTTTATTGATCGAACATTGCACTAACACCATATTGCTTAGATGCAGTACTGATATGCTTGGATGCAACACTAAATCGCATGGATGTTTGTGTTGAATTATCTATTAATGTTTGAAAATTGCACAAGCTTTGTGGAATATTTGCAATACACAGGCTTATAGGAGCACTTTTACCCATTTATTCATTCATTGAAATTTATTGCACATTAACGTATAGTATAGTATTAATAGTTATTAATAGATTTTGGATATGTTAGGCACAATATCACTTTATTAATATTTTAGTGGAAATTTCTTATTTTTTATTTTTATAAGCGCAGCGTGTGTACAATTTGGATCACTATGACGGCCTCCTGGAAATTCAGGTCCACGCTGTGGCCGTCATTCGGCTATAGCGCGGACCTCAAGTGGTTAAATAGTTGTGGAGAATGCAGCATGCAAGGATTATATGGTTAAGTTTATATTCCGCCATGTTGATTACCGTAAGGAATAGGCGGAACCGGCTGACCATTATCCTGAAAGCGTTCTCCGCCACTTTTCTGGCTCTGGCCAGCCGGTAGTTAAAAACCCTTTGGTCCGAGGTGAGGGTCCTCATCGGGAACGGCCGCATCAGGTGATCACCCAGCCCAAACACTTCATCAGCGACAAAGACAAACGGGAGTCCTTCCACGTTATCTTCAGCAGGTGGCAATCCCAAGCCACCATTCTGGAGCCTCCTTTAGAACTCGGTCTGGGCGATGACTCCACCATCCGCCATCCATTCTTCCCCACGTCCACACAGAAAAACTCAAATGTCGCCATCACCACCGCCAACATCACAATACTATTAAACTCCTTATAGTTATAGTAATAGTATGACTCCGAGTTGGGGGGTGGGGCTATGTGGGCGTGTTTCTCATCAATTGCCCCTCCGCAGTTGGGAAAGTCCCACCACTGAGCAAATTGGGAAGCCACAGTCTGCCATTCCTGTGGCATTAAAGAAAACTGTAGAGTCAAACAAGAAAAAAAAATAGTAATTTTGCACATAAACATTGAAAGCAGATTAGACACAAACATTATTGGCCAACATCAGTATTAACATTTATTTGAAGGAGTATTTAAAGACAAATATATATAAAGTACACTTCCTCACCCTCTCTGATGGCCCATTGTAAAAATGTTAGTGGGGGGGAGATGTTTTGGACAGGTAACCCTCTCCACTTCATTGAGAGCTGAATGCATAAATAATGTGTTTAACTTTGGCCAGCCCCTCCTTACTTACACTATTAGCAGCCCACTGGACAGGTAAGAAGTGTCAGAATACAAAAATATGAATACACATTGTCCAAATTGAAGCACTTTTTACATTCTGCGATTATCTATCAAGATAATAGGAGAACAAAACTTTAAACAGTACCATTTGAAAGTATTCAGGCAGGCCCTTTCACTTCATGCTTTGGTGAATTCATCCATAAATATGACCACAAAAGAGGTGGGCATAGTGTGTATGGGTTTGGCAAAGTCATCATATAGAGAATTGGTACCGGTTGACTTAGCAGTTGGGGAGGAGGGAGGGTTCCAAATGATTTTGGGACTCCAGAAAAAGCCTCTGGCACTCTGCATGAATTTAAGGACAAAAATAACATTTGTACACATTTTACGGTGTGTTTAGGGTAAAGAACCACTATGGAGCTGACAAAATACATTGTTAAATGACTAGGCTAGGTGTGTATGGGACCAGGATAGCATGCTGGGGAGGTTAGTGAAGGCAAATATGCATGGAGGACAAAAATGGAAGTTTAAAAACTTCCAGCATGCATGAGAACAAAGGGGACATTCACAGCACATTACAATCATGGTAATTAGGGAATGATGAAATAAATACAATACATTAGCAAACATTAAATACATATAATGTGATGTTAAAGGAGAAATCTTACCTTAATATAGTCCTTCTGCAGGACCTGTATGATGGCAGAACAGGTCTCTGGAATAATGATTCCCAGAGCCTGGGGGGAGATGTCTGTCAAGAACTTGGTGTCCTGCAGACTTCTCCCCATCGCCAAGTACCGCAACGTGGCGATGAGCCTCTGTTCGGCAGTGATGGCTTGCCGCATGCAGGTGTCCTGCTTCATACTATAAGGGGACAGCAAAGCCAACAAACGGTGAAAAATGGGGTCCGTCATCCGGAGATAATTCCTGAAGTCATCAGGATTATTCTCACAGATCTCCTGCAACAAAGGCATGTGCGAGAATTGGTCACGCTGGAGTAACCAATTCTTTGTCTATGAACTCCTCCCTACCCTGTTCATGGACTGGGCTTGGGTCAAAGTAAGAACCCCAACACCAAGCCCCTGCATAGCACGAACTCTACGACAACTACGTACCTGCAACATGGCTTCAAAACGGTCAGCTGGTCAGAACGAACTAACAGAAAGCACTGAAAATCAGAAAGGCCTGAGAAGAGCGAGCTGAAAATCAGAAACGAGCAGACAAGAACGCACTGAGAATCAAATACATACTATAAAATACGCACTGAAAAACAAATGCGAACTGACTACAGCCACTGAAAACCAGATATGAACCCACAAGCACAAACTGAAGAGCAGTAACGATCTGAAAAGCACGAGGCTAAAAAGCATGAATCGTCTCTCACCAAACTTCTGCTAACACAAGATAAACACGAGATTAGCAGAAGGAGCCCAAAGGGTGGCACACTTGGTATTGAACTTCCCTTTTATAGTGCCGTCCTACATGTTGTACGTCACTGCGTTCTTGACGTTCGGAATTTCCCACATTTGTTTGACTGTGTGTATGCAAGACAAGTTTGAGCCAACATCCGTCGGAAAAAAATGGATTTTGTTGTCAGAATGTGAGATCGTGTGTACGCAGCATAACTCTTGTTAGGCACAGGAACGGGCCCTGCTGTGAAATATTATATAAAAAATTGTAATTACATGCCCCTGTTAAACAAGGGCAAAAAAATTGGGACTTGGGTGGTGGCGGTGGTGCCACAACACTGTAACCCCTCACAGATACTCTTGTTGGGCACAGGAACGGGCTCTGCTGTGAAATATTATATCAAAAATTAAACAGGGGCAGAAAAATTGGGCCTTGGGTGGTGGTGCCCTAAACCAAAAATATTGTTGGAAGCTAGCATCATCAAGATTCAGGAGAAATAGGATAGTCAGTAGGGATGAGCCGAACACCCTCCTGTTCGTTTCGCAGAAGAACATGCGAACAGACAAAAAATTTGGCAGAACACACGAACACTGTTAAAGTCTATGGGACACGAACATGAATAATCAAAAGTGCTCATTTTAAAGGCTTATATGTAAGTTATTGTCATAAAAAGTGTTTGGGGACCCGGGTCCTGCCCCAGGGGACATGTATCAATGCAAACATTTTTTTTAAAAACTGCGTTTTTTTCGGAAGCAGTGATTTTTTTAATGCTTAAAGTTAAACAATGAAAATGAAATATTCCTTTAAATATTGTGCCTGGGGGGTGTCTATAGTATGCCTGTAAAGTGGTGCATTTTTCCCATATTTAGAACAGTACCACAGCAAAATGACATTTCTAAAAGTAAAATTGTCATTTAAAACTGATCGTGGCTGTAATGAATTGTAAGGTCTCGGCAATATAGATAAAACTCATTGAAAAAAAGAGCATGGGATCCCCCCCAGTCCATTACCAGGCCCTTTGGGTATGGTATGAATATTAAGGAGAACCCCGAAGCAAAATTTAAAAAAAATAATGCGTGGGGATCCCCTAAAATCCATACCAGGCCCTTCAGGTCTGATATGGAAATTATGGGGAACCCTGCGCCAATTTTAAAAAAAAATGGCGTATGTGTCCCCCCAAAATCCATACCAGACCCTTCAGGTCTGGTATGGATTTTAAGGGGAACCCTGCTGCAAAATTTTTAAAAAATGGCGTAGGGGTCCCCCCAAAATTCATACCCTTATCCGAGCACGCAATCTAGCAGGCCGCAAGAAAAGAGGGGGGCAGCCCCCCTCCTGAACCGTACCAGGCCACATGCCCTCAACATGGGGAGGATGCTCTGGGGTAGCCCCCCAAAGCACCTTGTCCCCATGTTGATGGGGACAAGGGCCTCATCCCCACAACCCTTGCCTGGTGGTTGTGGGGGTCTGCGGGTGGGGGGCTTATTGGAATCTGGAAGCCCCCTTTCACAAGGGGACCCCCAGATCCTGGCCTCCCCCCTGTACAAGTACCCCTACCATTTCACAAAAAAAGTGTCAAAATGTTAAAAAAGACACAGCTTAGGACAAGTCCTTTATTAAAAAATAAAAAAATAAAAATGTCCCACGATGTCCATTCATCTTCTATCACGCCCCCCGACGCACCCGCTTCATTGGAGGCTCTAGCCGTGTGACGCTTCTTCGCTTGTGACAATTCTTATATAACTGAGGGCGGGGCCACCCGTGGACGTAACCAGGTGACCCCACCCCCTCTGACGCCCTGGGGACTTCCCCGGGGCGTCAGAGGGGGTAGGGTCACCTGTTTATCTAACCGGGTGGCCCCACCCCCTCTGACGCCATGGGGGAGCCACGCGGAAGTCCCTGTGGCATCAGAGAGGGTGGCGTCACCCGTTTACGTCACCGTCATAGCAAATTGAAAAATATATATACTAGGCTGTATATTTATATTAATACAAAGCCTGAAGTATATTAGAAACAGTACACCACTGAATGCACTGTAGATATAGGCTACACTGGATGCAGATTATATATATATATATCTATATATATACATATATACTAGACTGTGTATATATATATATATATATATATATACATATATATATATATATATCAACTGCTTGCCGACCAGCCGGCATCATTATACGGTGGCAGGTCGGCATGTTCCCGTGACCCGTCGTAGCTGTACGTCAGCCCTTTAAGCGGGATAGGCTTAAATGCACACACCGCCAGAGGTGCATGCCCGCCCACTGCACTGCGGGAGAACCGATGCGCGTAACTGGCAGTCGCGATGACCGCTGGCCATGCGTGATCGCGGGCACGAGAGCCAGAACAGGCTAGAAACAACAATCTGTCTTCTCCTCTAGTCAGTTCCATCCCCTACAGTTAGAACACACACGAGGGAACACAGTTAACCCCTTTATCGTTCCCTAGTGTTAACCCCTTCCCTGCCAGTGACATTTACACAGTAATCCACAACATCGTCCCCAGCTACATCACCAACCTCATCTGCAGATATCGCGCAAATCATCCCCTCCACTCCTCCCAGGACCTCCTGTTCTCTAGCTCCCTTGTAACCCCCTCTCATGCTCGTCTTTAGGACTTCTCCAGAGCCTCTCCCATCCTCTGGAATTCCCTTCCCCCGGTATATCCAATCAGCCCCTAACCTGTCCACCTTTAGGAGATCCCTGAAAACTCACTTATTCAGGAAAGTCTATCCCACACCCACCTAACAGCCCCATTAAATCATTCCCCGCATCTATTACCTTTTGTACCACCACCCCCTCCCTTTAGAATGTAAGCCCTCCTGTCCCTTCTGTATTGAACTGTACTGTAATTGTGCTGTCCCCTCCTCTACATTGTAAAGCGTTGCGTAAACTGTTGGTGCTATATAAATCGTTAATAATAATAAATAATAATAATCAGTGCAGTTTTATAGCACTCATAGCTGTATAAATGTCAATGGTCCCAAAAATGTGTCGAAAGTGTTCGATCTGTCTGCCATAATGTCGCAGTCCTGATAAAAATTGCAGATCACCGCCATTACTAGTAAAAAAAAAAAAATAATAATAAAAATGCCATTAAAATGCCATAAATCTTTCCCATAGTTTGTAGATGCTATAACTTTTGCGCAAACCAATCAATATATGCTTATTGTGATTTTTATTACAAAAAATATGTAGAAGAATACATATTGGCCTAAACTGAGGAAAAAAATTTGCTTTTTTAAAAATAAATTGGGGATATTTATTATAGCAAAAAGTACAAAATATTGTGTTTTTTTCAAAATTGTTGCGCTTTTTTTGTTTACAGCGCAAAAAATAAAAACCGCAAAAGTGATCAAATACCACCAAAAGAAAGCTCTATTTGTGGGGAAAAAGGACGCAAATGTTTGGGCACAGCTTTGCATGACCGCACAATTGTCAGTTAAAGCGATGCAGTGCCAATCGCAAAAAATGGCCTAGTCATTAAGCAGGCAAATCTTCCGGGGCTGAAGTGGTATTAACACTGCCTGCACTGACTGAATATAGAGTAAACACTGAATATAAAGTCTATGCTAAATGCAGATTTTATATATATATATATATACAGTATATATACAGGGCTTTTTTTCGGAACGTGGGGGAATGCAGTTCTGGCACCTCCACCACTGAATGTACAGTATGTAATAGCAAGTAGTACTGGAGGCTCTTATTGATGATGGCTGCTGGGGGATCTGTTGTTGCTGGATTAATTTTTTTTGCGTGGGGGATCTGTTAATAGGGGGGTCTTATGTCGCTGGGGGGGGGTCTTATGTTGCTGAGGGGTTTCTACTTTTGAGGGAGAGGTATATTTTTGCTGGCTGCCAGAGGGTTCATTGATTCTGGCTGCTCTGAGATCAGTTGTAGCTGCAGGGGGTCTATAGCTGCTGGGGTGGTATTTTGTTGCAAGGTGGTCAATTGTTGTGGAGGGGGGTTTATTGTTGTGTAGGGATCTGTTGTGGTTGGGGGTCTATTGTTGCTAGCTGCAGGCAATCTATTTTACTGCCTTTCTTGTTCCATACAAATTACTTAGCACCACAAAATTATACTTATCTCTGTATTTTCTAAAAGGGGCAGTACTGGGAGGTGGGTAGGGGGTAGAATCAAGTAACAGTGCTCAGAGGTGGGTTGGGTGCGGAGACAAAGGGTGACTCAGAAGGGGGGAGTTCCACGCCAATAACACTACACACTGCCACTATGTATGCAGGCTTATATAGTGTGGGGTATCCCCCTTAGTCCCCCTGAGCCATTATTGTGCCTTTGGCCAATTACGGCTCTCTCAGCAAAGCGCGCTGTGGTTGGCCAAAGCATGCAGGTCAGGTGCATTCCTTGGCCAATCATCATACAGCAATTATGGGGCCTTCCACGGTGCTCAAATTTCTCGCAAACGCCCCATATGTTTGGTTAGTTTTAGAACAAACGATCACCCAATGTTCGAGTCGGATATATATATATATATATATAGATATATATATATATATATATATATATATATATATATATCTATATATATATATATATACACACACACATATATATGTATGTATATTTAGTGAGGATAGCACTGTGTTTCTATAAAATTATATTTATTAGTAGTAGTAGTAGTAGTAGTAGTAGTAGTAGTAGTACTTATATATTCGGAAAACATCTTTTCTTTCCTATTAATTAAATGCACTTTTTTGCTATTTCTGTCAAATTGATATTCCATCACAAAAGAGGGGACAAAACAGCAAAAAAAATTCTATCCCCTTCACACTATGTGTAAAAGCCCCAGAAAAGTTTAGGCGTTAGCGTTGGGCTTTAAATTACAAGAAAATAAGCACAAATACCCAGCACTTTTTCTGCATGTTTCCTTGAACACAGGCCCTAATTTCCACAATGTTATTCGAATGGCATTATTAGACAGGACCTGTTTTTATTTTTTAACAATCCCTCTGGAGAAAGATACCACATGGAACCACTAAACACATCAAGAGAGAGGGCTTCACAAGCAATTTGATTTCAGAAGGGGCTGTAGCATGGTGAAAAGAAACATTTGCTTTGATTATTCTTTTATGAACTACAAAGTATAGTGTGAAATCATAAAGCATTTTATCTTACATCAAACGCATAAAATAAACTTTATAATATATGCTGCATACAAAACGTGTGATGCTGTTCAAAATTTGAATCCAGTTTCAGATAAAATGTGTCAGATGGGGTACCGTGTTATTTCTAAAATGTTATTTAGCAAATGGTTTTTAGATGTTTTCCAAAAGTACATCTTTTTAAAAAGTTGGGTTTTTTTTCTTCCCATACTTTTTTTATTTTTCTCACCCAATAAATCTTTTATCATGTTCTACCAAAACTTGGCCTGCTTTTAAAAAGATCTTGTGGTTGGTTTTATTGACATCCGTTTAAAGATGACACATTCCTCCTGGAGATATTTATAATGATCTGCAAGATGTGAACATTTTGGAATGTTATGAATGGCAGAATGAGCAGACCAGTCTTGTGTTTATAGTAAACATGCAAAGATTTTTACCGATAAGACTGCCACTGTCAAACAGTAAATGGAATTAAAACATTAAAAAAAATATTATTTTACTATTAAAATGAATCTATCCACATTTAGCTGCCATTTGATCCAACACACACATATTATTGAATAGAACTTTAAACTGTGCCACCAGACCTTTCCCTTGATACTTTATAACAATTAGGAATTAGCTGTTATTTTTAACCTATCTTATTAGAGTTAGTGAGTCATTAAGTCTACTTGTTGTAAATGTTTGTGCAAAATACATTTTCAAAATAGGAATTTGTTTATAGCCATTTTAGTACAGACATACACTTTCTTCTACCTCTAAATTGTCCAGTAATTTTATAACAGCAATTTGAAAATGAAAATAATAACATACCTCCCAACTTTAGAACTTGAGAATGTGGGACACACCGAAAGTGAAAATGTGACTAAAATTTGCTGAATATTGTGATGGCTTAAAAGAGCATGGTTAAATAGAGCTTAAACCACATGGGAGCACTTAAGCAGGCTCGCTCGCGTGCCCTTGCTCTCTCCTCATTGGCTTGCTGGCTTTGATTGCCAGCAGCAGGAGCTAATGGCACCCAGACTTCCACCCAACTTTCTCCACTTTATGTTCCTTCCTGTGAGATCCTGGGAAAATGAAACATCCAGAATCTTGCATATCTTGCAGAAGTGTTTTCTCACAATATTCGGGATATCTGCATTCCCAAGATCTCAGCAGTAGGACCTTTTAATGAAAGATCCACTTTAAAATAAAAGATGCAACTGTAGACAAATAAATTGTACAGGGTTCTGTATACACACCTTAAAGTGTATCTAAAGGCAAAAATGTTTTAGATAGAATAGTGAGAAATTAGGACCTCTGTCAACATTTATTGCTGTCTTTGTCCCCTTTAAGGAGATTCACCCTCTCTATTTGTCTTAGTGACCAACATTTTGTTGAATTGAACATGTGTAGTGCTGGTAGATTTACAATCTACCGCAGATTAGTTAAATTTAGTAAATTGTGTGTTAAGAAGGTTAAAAGTTCGCCTTGGTTCCAGCTTGGGTGACGTTGTGTGTGCTTCCGTGCTGACCGGTGGGTGTCGCTGTTACCATTAGTCAGTGTTGGAAGGGCAACGTGTCAAAGTGTATAGATGCTCCTCTGCCTCGGAGACAAGCTCGGTGGAGGTGGTCCTCCGAGTTGCATTCTGGGAAGGGGGTATTTATGGGACAGACGCCATGTTCTAGGGGTTTTTCAGCAGCCACCTGCTGGCCCTCCTGGCCGACAGGTATGCGTTAAGGAGCTACCTTGTGGTCCTCCGATCGGGAGGCCCACGATGCTACGGCACAGGGGTGGGTCCAGAGGCTTGTCTGGGGCCTACCACCGCGGCCGAGGAATGGTCCTGAGCTGTCGGTCCTGTGTGATAAGGCTGGACAGCCGAGGAGATCCCAGGGGAGGACCCATCTTGGAGAGATCACGCAGCGTGCTGGTCTGCAGAGGGGCCTGGTGACTCGGTTGCAGGACGTATCCAAAAGAAGTAACTATACAGCATAGTGTCACCGGTTCGGCTTAAAGGTTCAGGCACTGTGACTGACTGTTCACTGCAGAAGATCTGATACATCCTGTGGCAGAGGATCGTGCAGATTTACCCCCCCAAGTAAGTCTGTGGCAGAGACTTTAGATTCGTGCTGAGTACTCGCTGCTAGACCGGTGAGAGAGGCCTATCCAGACGAGCAAAGAGTGCATCCTATGAGGGAAACGCATTCCACATAATTATCTGAATTCTACCGGGACATTTGTCGCTAAGATTTTATAAGAAGGTATTTGAGTTTCTCCTGAAGGTTTCCTTTTCCATCTCTTTCCTGCTACTTCCTAAAGTTTAACTGTTCAATAAAGCATTGAAAACGTACTCCAGTGTTGGTGCGTGTGTCGTCCAGCAGTAAACTCAATGGAACCCCTAGACCCGGTGCCGGTGAAACAGAGGGAAGCAAAGTGAAGGTAACAGACCCATTTAAACCAGCAGCTCCACCATGAGTTAGTGCTACACATGTATCTTATTTCAACCAGATTTTGTGACTGTGTAACTGTTACCAAGGCTAAAAGTGAGAGCAAATCCAAAATGTTAGATGTCACCAGAACAGCAATAAAGAGATATTCTACCAATGGCACCCATGTACAAGTGACACATGATCAAGTGAGGATTTCCCTCAGTTTGCAAAGGTTTCCTTTTACATTCTGTTGTTTCTACAAACTAGAAAATTAAGATAAATCTCCCCAGTGGGACACAGAATGCAAAGTAACTGACAGGCTTCTAATACACTTCAACCTTTAGGCCGGGTTCACATATGTGTGGCCGCGGTTCACAGCATGGGGTCCGGTGCATTTCTGTACATCAGTTCACTTTGAAAGGGAAGTTGCGCTCTAAAAAGGGAATTTTCCCTGGGCTTGGTGAATGAGGTTCCGCTGAATAACTTCACCCAAAGTGAAATTTCATCACATTCACTAAGCTCTAGGGAGAATTCCCTTGCAGAGTTTAACTTCACTTGCAAAGTAAACAGAGTAATTCCCTGTAGTAAAGCAACCCCAAGTGATGTTATTTTTGTTAATAGAGGATTACTTATATGCTGGTGAAATTGAGCATATTTAGCATATTTCGTTTTAACAGCATAATGGATTGTTTTAAAAACATTTATAGTCAATTAGGAAGAACTGGTACTAATGGTGCTGTAGTGCTCAAGTTTAGGTGACATCTGTAAACGCTGAATTTCATAAAAAGCACTGGAGTCATCCAAAATAGAAAAAAACTAATATTGCAATCCAACTCTTGGTTAAGAAGACACAGAACTGTCATTCCCATAGCACTGACTGATCTTCTGTATACACTGGACTTAAATTAATTTATTACAGACATTCGTATAGTACCAGCAACATATTGCAGCACTTTACATTCACATCAGTTCCTTCCCTCAAGAAGCTTATAATCGAATGATCCTATCTCACATATATACAGTACATGCACTGCGGCAAATTTAGACAGGAGCCAATTAACCTACCAACACATCTTTGGAGGAAACCCATGCAAGCAGAGGAAGAACATGCAAACTCCATGCAGGTAGTGCCGTGGCCCAGGTTTGAACTGAGAATCTCAGTGCTTTAAGGCAGGAGTGCTAACCTCTAAGCCACTGTGTTGCCCAGTGGGTAAAATGAATCCCCCTAAAAAGTTGAGAAAAAGGCACATTCAGAAAAATGATCTTCCCTACTTCTCTGGCCTATGTCTGTCATACATTTCTCCTTCTTTTATGAAACGTATTACATTGGTCTCTATATTCTTACAGATCAGCATCACTACTGCATTTTAATGGCAATATGTGAACTGGATCACAGTCAATAGGGGAAAATTCCACTCATTTGATAAATGTGCCCCTCAGTTGGTTAAACACATTTTAAAGATCATTGTGAGTTCTCATGCACATTGCAGCCTTCAACATTTTAATTGCTGTTTCCTCAATAAAACATTGGAAATCATCCATGTTGCCATTAGCACATGCACAAAAACTGTTAACAATATGTTATCCAGACTCAGAGACTTTATAATTAATGTTGGAAAATTCTTCAAAGCTTAATGACTACAATTTTTACCTATAAAATTACTGGATTCCATTCAATACGGCTCTGTTTTTAGCTGTAAAATAAACTGGATGAGAGGGAGCTGATTTTATTCAGTTTACTAGAAGAAAGTGTGAGATATGGCTTTAAAATAACCTGCTGATTTTGTTTACAAATCTTTTATTGGTGCCAAGAGTTTATTTCTTGTCTAGTTTTCACCCTGGTGGCTTTGGTTAACTGTTGAATTAAAACATTTGAAATTAAAAAATTGGAAGGGGAATAAAAAGGTGGCATTTTACTGTTTATAGTGCCAATCCACCCCCTCACCCACAGGAACACATGAACACCTTTTGCATAGAGTTGGCTAAAATACATTTTTTTTCTAAAACCTGTTATTATTATTGTTGGTCATGAAATGTAACGGTAACAAAGATAATGTTTTTTAAAGTGATTTTGACACATGGAACTGAATGTACTAATATTGGAATCTTGGCTTTGGCAGTCTTCTGACTAATTGATTTACAACATCACTGATGATTTTAGTCTGCCTTAGCCATTAAAACCCAAGTATCGGTGCCGATATTAAGTATTTGCATGAGCACCTGTACTCGTGCAAATGCTCCGATACCTAAAGCCGATACATTTAGGGTGTGATTTGAGCCCATACAAAATAAATGGTCTCAAATCGCACTGCAAAGAATCGCATGTGATGCGATTTCCCGCACAGCAAGAGAGAAGGGGGAGAGAGAGGAGCCAAGCCACCAATAGTTTAGCAATGTTTATTCAATAAAAGGGTTAAAATGTGTATCACCCTCTAGTGTGCTAGAGTAGAGTTTTTGTTACAGTAGGTAAATCGTTTGGCTTGACTGGCAGCCAAGCCTGTGTTTTTCTGGGCCAGGGTTTGAGTGACTCAGGAAGGGATGGATGACTCACAGGCAGCATCTCTGAGACCTTCTCCTACTTCTGGAACTTGCTGGAAACTTCCACAAGAATGGGTGTGGAGGTGAAGAGGAGCTGCCTAGAGTATTCTGAGGGCCCTGACCAATCCTCAACAGATGGTTTGACAGGGGGCAGGCCCCCTCAAATACTCAGGGTCAGCCCAGCTGGGGCAATGGAGTTTGGGTGGAAGCTGGCGATAGAGTGTTAGGCCTTCGGTGGCCATTGAGGGTAGCCCCCTAGTTTGGAAGGCTGACCTCATGCCTCGGCTTGGGTGGGAAGAGACCTTCTTCATGACACACAGAGATGTCCTGACTGGAGGCATTGGAGCAAGAAAAGGACAGCAGGAGAACACTGCTGGGCAAATCTCCATGGAGGAAGACAGCCAGGAGGGCTGGTGAGTGATACAGTCAGAGAGGACTGAGAGGCATGCTTGAGAGTACAGAGAGAGAGCAGTCTGGGATGGATGCAAAGTCAGTCTAGGGGGGATTGTGGAGTCTTAGCCAGGAGGGCTAGAGAAAGGGGCAGCTGCAGCCAGGTGGGCTGGCAGTGCCTGAAGAGGGGGTGCTGGAATCAGTAGCCACAGCAGGAGGACAGCTGTGCACTAGGAGTTTGCTACACAAAAAAGGGGCCCGTAAGGGGCATTTGATCCTTTACTGACCTAGCCTTTGGCAGATCATCTAAACAGTGTCCACTGGTCCTGGGAGTTGTAGTTCTGCAATCGAGTTGTGTGCAGGAGGCAGAGGAGGAGTGTATATACGGACTGTATATAGTTGTGCCCCTTAAGAAACTTAAGAGCTTTGATCAAGTGGGCATCCCATTATATCCCTATCCAAGGTTTTTCCCCTCAATAAAATATAAAAACAAACTGGACTGTTCTTCTGACTCAAGCGTGCTGTGAAGATGCAGTGTGCTTGGCTGTGCAGGGTGGGAGATTCTTTTCTACTTGTGGCTCCTTAGGTGGTGCGCTACAAATGAAACAGTAGAGCACTTTTCTGTCAGTCACATGCTTTCTGCTCTGCCTCTTCAGCACTCACTGGGAGCACTGGACTGTGAAGAGGGTAGGAGTGGCTGGCTCAGGCTTTCAGCAGCTCACTGAGAGGCTGAGCAAGCTGCCGGTCCCGGCATCTGCGAGGATCCCGACTGTAAGGTTGGGATCGATCCAGAGACTGGACAGGCTCAGTGATGTCAGTCAACAGCGGGCTTTAGAAGAAGTATGGCTAAAAAAACTTTGGCCATACTTCTCCTTTAAACAATGCAGCATTGTCGTTATTGTCAGTTACTGGGAGATCAGTGCTGTTGAAGAAAGAGATGCCTTGTGCTTGGATTGTGAAAAACCACTCTATAATCTCATGCTGACCTAACCTTCTGTTTGGTAAGTGCACTTCCTACAGCAGGGGTCCTCAAACTTTCAAGACAAATGGGCAATATACTGTCCTTTAGATATAGCAACATTGCAAACTGTTTTGCTATGTTTCTTAACTCTAGTATGCTCTTACTGCTGCAACTCCAGCCATAATGGCAACATTGCAAACTGTTTTCATATGTTTCTTAACTCTGGTATCCTCCTTTGCTTAACCATCTGTAGACTGTCCACATTGCTTTGCTATTGTTTTTGTTTCTTCCCTATACATTACCTTAAATTATGGCCTTTTCTTATCTTTATTAGCTGTCCCCTTATAAGTCTGTTTCTGAAGTGAGATTTTTTCCTAGCCAGCCATCTTTCATTAACTCCCTGATTAGTAATTGAAGCACCCACCCCATCCCTAGCAGTATATAACTTGGGAAAGGCACGTTTACCTAGGGGTGGCACGTTTGCAGATGGAGTTCTTTCTCAAAGTGGGGGTAATTCTATAAGTGGGAGTACTTCTGACTCTGCACTTCAGCGAATGCACAAAGCGAAAAAGCTTTGGAAAACTACCACACAGACTACAGGTGACCTTGTTTACACCTTCAGCTCTTTCTCCCACTTTTAAGATGCACTGTCTACCACTCCTGACAGCTGGGGCCTCTATCCTTAATTTAACTCTCCTTCACACCCCTTTTCCACCCCACACCTTATATATGTCACCCTCACTTCTGTCCTATCCTTATTACTGCACTCACCAACTCCTGCTAATTCTAAATCCACATGCACAAAAGAAACCCCATGACAATGGGGCATGTCCCTTCATATGGAAGTAAAATAATACTGCGCTGATAAAGCGTGAATTAAGCTAAAATAAACCAGCTGCTACACAGGAATGTGACAAATATTCAAATCCGAAAGTGTAAAAAAAATGTAGCGCTAAAACAAATAACGCAGTGATAAGTGTATACACAAAAGGTGAACGATGTAATAATCATTAAATGAAAAATGAATGATAAAGTCCAACATCATGAAATAAATTAATATGTGGAAAGGAAAATATTTAGGCGAGTCCCACAACACAAATGCAATCCTGTAAAGAAAAATGCAAAAGTCCACAACAGTGAAGTGATGATCTTCCAACGTGAAGGTATAATCACAAGGTGAATCCTTACAATAGATAAGATTGAGCACTCTTACCGGAACGGATGGACCCGGATGTCTGCGACACTGAAGGGGCAAGGTTTTTCAATAAACCTACCTTTTTGATCTGCACTATTGGAGCCCTTCCACTCCTTTTTTCTACATATTTTGTTATTTTGTGTGGATGAGAGTTGCCGTGGTGTTTGTACTGGATAGCTGCCCCTCTAGTTTGGTTGGTACTTACAAGGTTGTTGGAACCAAGTGGTGATACCATCGGAGACCCTGGGCCCTTGTATCGATTCGGGAGATCCATTCATCTTGAAATCCAGGCTTATATGATTCGGTGTCGCTGACATCCGGGTCCATCCGTTCTGGTAAGAGTGCTCAATCTTATCTATTGTAAGGATTCACCTTGTGATTATACCTTCACGTTGAAAGATCATCACTTCACTGTTGTGGACTTCTGTATTTTTCTTTACAGGATTGGATTTGTGTTGTGGGACTCACCTAAATATTTTCCTTTCCACATATTCATTTATTTCACGATGTTGGACTTTATAATTCATTTTTTATTTAATGATTATTACATCATTCACCATTTGTCTATATACTTATCACTGCATTATTTGTTTTAGTGCTACATTTTTTTTACATAGTGTCCCTTCATATAAATCACACTCCCACATTACCTCCCTCACCCTTCTGCTTCTCCTAACCTCTGGTGATGTATCCCCAAACCCTGGGCCTCCCTCATTTAACTGTACTCAACGCACCCATTACCCTACACCCCTGGCTGCAGCCTCAATGCACACAATCTAGTTCCTATTTCTCTTCTTCCCACGACCAGACTCCCTTTCTCTTGTGCCTTTTGGAATGCCCACTCTGTCTGTAACAAACTCACCACTCTCCATGATCTCTTTATTGCTAACTCATTTAATCTACTCGCCATTACGAAACCTGGCTTCATGAATCCGACACCGCGTCTTCTGCTGCCCTATACCACGGTGCTATTCTTTGGACTTACTCCCCCATACCCAGTGGATGAAAAGGAGGGGGTGTTGGAATCCTTTTAGCCCCACATAGCACCTTTCAGGTATTTCACCCACATCCCTCTCTGTCACTCCCCTCATTTGAGGCGCACGGCATTCGTCTCTTCTCCCCAGTTTCTCTAAGGATAGCTACTATAGACGAGGTTGCTAAACTACTTGCTAACAGCCATCTTACCACCTGCCTTCTGGATCCTGTTCCCTCGCAAATGCTATGTTCACCCTCTGGCTCTAGTCTACACTCTCTATTTAACCCACATCTTCAATCTCTCCCTCTCTTCTGGCATCTTCCCCAACTCTCTAAAACATGCACTTGTCAGACCCATACTTAAAAAGCCCTCACTGGAGCATCTCCTTGCTCCCCCGTCCTCAACACTCCACAGAAACTGCTCCCCTAAAACTAACAAACGATCTACTAACGGCCAAAACCAATGGACACTATTCTGTACTCCTACTTCTGGACCTCTTTGCTGCCTTTGATATGGTTGACCACCCCTCCTCCTCAAAAAACTCCATGCTTTTGGTCTCCATGATTGTACTCTGCTGGTTCTCTTCCTACTTATCCAACCTTTAGCGTTACTTACAATTCTACTTTCTCCTCTTCTCTTCCTTTCTCTGTTGGTGTCCCCCAATGTTCTGTTCTTGGACCTCTACTATTTTCAATCTACACCTCCTCCCTGGGTCAGCTGATAGCCTCCCATGACTTCCAATACCACCTCTACGCTGACGACACCCAAATCTATTTCTCTACCCCTCAGCTCACTCCTTCAGTCTCCTCACGTATCACTAATTTACTATCAGATAGATCAGTCTGGATGTCACATTACTTCCTCAAACTTAATCTATCCAAAACCAAACATCATTTTTCCTCCCCCATGTGCCTCTTCCCCTGATCTCTCTGTCAAAATCAATGGCACAACTATAAGCCCATCCCCGCATGCCAAAGTCCTAGGTGTAGTCCTGAACTCTGAACTCTCCTTTAAGCCCCACATACAATCACTGTCCAAATCTTGCAGCCTCAACCGCCACAAAATCTCCAAAATACGCCCCTTTCTAACTAATGACCCAACTAAGCTCTTAATTCACTCCCTGGTCATCTCTCGCCTTGACTACTGCAACTCCTGCCTCATTGGCTTACCTCTACATAGTCTATCCCCCCTTCAATCCATCATGAATGCTGCTGCTAGAGTCATCCACCTTAGCAACCGCTCTGTGTCTGCTACTCCTCTCTGTCAGTCCCTCTACTGGCTTCCGGTCAACCAACAAATTCAATTTAAAATACTAACAACTTCTTACAAAGCCCTGTACAACTCTGCCCCCAGCTGCATCACTGACCTAGTTTCAAAATACCAACCTAATCGTTCTCTTTGTTCATCTCAAGACCTCCTGCTCTCTAGCTCCCTCATCACCTCCTCCCATGCTCGCCTCCAGGACTTTTCCAGAGCCTCTCCAATCCTATGGAACTCCTTACCCCAATCTGTCCGATTATCTCCTACTCTATTAGCTTTTAGACGATCCCTGAAAACCCTCCTCTTCAGAGAGGCCTATCCTACCCACACCTAACAACTGTATTTTAATTTTTTCCATCTGATCATCCCCCATAGCTATTACCTTTTGTTCCACTTGACCCTCCCATCTAGATTGTAAGCTCTAATGAGCAGGGCCCTTTGATCCCTCCTGTATTGAATTGTATTGAAACTATACTGTCTGCCTCCATGTTATAAAGATCTGCGCAAACTGTTGGCGCTATATAAATCCTGAATAATAATAATAATTAAAGGGGGTTGGAAGGTGGCCAGTGAAAATAAAAAATGTCCTGACATCAGTGTCAATGGGGGTAACTATGCCCAGGCTTTGTGGTAAGTTGGAGTAGAAAATTCCACAGGGTCAGTAGAGGTATGGTGCTCCATCATTGGTGTAAGTGGGAGGAATAGTACTCCATTGTTAGGGTCAGTGAAAGGAACACTGCCAGTTAAAGTGAAGCAAAATCAGTCTGTGGGCTGCTGTTTTGGGACCACTGTCCTTTATGAAAATTGAAAGGTGTTAGCATTACTAAAGTTTTAGTTGGTTTCAGATATGTAAAGGCCACACTGCTTTAAACCTAGGGACAATTAGGGGATATCTGAAATCTGACCTGTGTAAATTGTACAAGAGAGACTAGAAGATTAAAAGATGTGACTCTGCTTTCAGTTTTATTATGGTAAACACTGTGGATATAGTTCTCTATTGTATAATAATGGGTTGTATTTTGGACCCTTTGTATGTGTGACTGTAAGGGTTAACTCATTAACTTTATGGTTTCACTTCAAAATTATGGGTCACATTGTTTATGCTTGTACATTTTGTCTCTAATTGTTACACTAGAAAAGAGATTTTTCCACTCATACCATCTTGTGTGTTTATATGCTCTAATGAGCCAGCGGTATGCCTCTCTGCCTTATTTTGTGATTTAGAATTTTAATGGGAGTGGTGAGTAGTCACAAAATTCTGTGGTCATAACAAAGGCATCATAAAAGTAGTCTACAGAATGCATACTTTAAAAGTATGGTCATGGTTTTGTGCTGACATAAAAAAAAAACGTTCTGTCACTTGAAAAGAAGTCTTGAAGTGGAGTTCCACCCAAAAATGGCACTTCCACTTTAAATGAAGGTGACCCCCTGACATGCCACATTTTTTTGAGGGGGGGCGGATACCCTCTTTTTAGGGGCTTCCAGCTCCCACTTCCTCCTGGGGCTCCACGGAGCCGGAAGAAAGTTCACCTCTCCCCCCTCCCTCCCTGCAATCTTCTGGGACACATCACAGGTCACAGAAGATTGCCCAGCCAATCACAGCATGCTCCCCTGCACAAATCTCCATAGCTGTACGGCGGGCGCTTTAAGGGGTATAGAGGGCACATGCGCCTTCTATACGTAGCAGCTGATGCACGTGCCCGACAGCCGGGATGTCCACCGGGCACCCGCGATCGCTCCTGAAAAAAGACAGAATGGAGATCCCTAAATGTAAACAGACCGTTCTGTCAGGAGAGAAAAGACAGATCTGTTGTTCCTACTGATTAGGAACAACGATCGGTCTCCTCCTCCAGGCAGTCCCAACTCCCACAGTTAGAAATAATCCCTAGAACACACATTTAACCCCTTGATTGTACCTAGTGTTAGCCCCTTCCCTGCCAATGACATTTATACAGTAATCATTGGATATTTTTAGCTCTGATCGCTGTATAAATGTCAACGGTTCCAAAATAGTGTCAAAAGTGTCCAACCTGTCCACCGCAATGTCACAGTCCCGCTAAAAATCGCAGACTAGTTACTAGTTTTACTAGTAAAAAAAAAATAATAATAATAAAAATGCCATAAATCTATCCCCTATTTTGTAGACGCTATAACTTTTGTGCAAAGCAATCAATATACGCTTATTGCAATTTTTTTAACCAAAAATATGTAGAAGAATGCATATCGGCCTAAACTGATGAAGAAATTTGTTTGTTTTTTTAAATTTTGGGGGATATTTATTATAGCAGAAAGTAAAAAATATTGTGTTTCTTAAAAACAAAAAAAAACAAAAAAACCCCCACAATTGTCAGTTAAAGCGACGCAGTGTCGTATCACAAAAAATATCAGGAAGGGGGTAAATCCTTCCGGGGCTAAAGTGGTTAAACAAAGCAGTTTTTAAAATGTCACTCTAGTAGGCATTCTTACTACTGTCAACCTAGTAATCACTGATAGTTGGTACACACACAATGGACCTCCCACAGCTAGTACTGTTTTAAAAAGGCAGTGCATTTGGATTAAGCCCTGGTTGACATTGGTGCGTTCACACTGAGCTGCGGGAATGAAGCAGTGTGAGTTCAGCTGAACCCGCACTGCTTCATTCCAGCAGCTCAGTGTGAACCAGGGCTTAGGGCTCAAGGAAGATCTCATCAGTACATGCTGGGCTTAATTTAAATTATATCAATTTTGTTTTAGTTTTTATATTGATGATGTGTATATTTTCTTTAAATATACAAAATAATCCTTGTTATACAAGTAAACATTTAATACATGACAAAAGGCTCCCAAAACACTAAGCGGTATATTTATTAAAACAGGGGAGTGCAAAATTTGGTGCAGCTGTGCATGGTAGCCAATCAGCTTCTAATTCAGCTTGTTCAATTAGACTTTTAACAAAAGAAAAAAATGGAAGCTGATTGGTTTCTATGCAGAGCTGTAGTGCAGATTTTGCACTCTCCGGTTTTAATAAATCAAGCTCTGTGGATTATGTAAATAGAGAGCACAGCAGTAGTTTTCTCCTTCCAGGTACAATGTTTCTTTTAAACCTCAGACAAAAGTATTCAAAAGAAGGGACTCTGATGTGGATTATCTACTATTTTTGCCTACTTGAGTACAGTAAACAGGCTGAGGTCAGGGAGATCAGATGAACAAGGTTAATTCAAAAGCAAAGGCAAAATCAAGGAGAAAACTGAGTTATACACAGGTAAGCAGGTTCAATGGATTGGGTCTCAGGAACACAGGTACAAGCTGAAGACCATTTAGCGAATGCCCATGGTGAAAGACCAGTTTAACCACTTCCTGCTCGCCATATAACAGAATGACGTGCGCAAAGTGGTTACGTTATCCTGACTGGACGTCATATGACTTCCAGCAGGATAAGCTGGGCATGCAGCGTGGCGATCGGTGGTGTGGTGTGTCACTCTGACTATTGCACAACAGTTTAATATTATAGCTTCTTTTTATTGTAAAAGAAACTGGAAATAACGGTGTACACAAAAACACCTCAAAACTACCACCGAGCTTTCTCTGACCCCCCTCCCCATATCTCCAATTATTTCCAAACAATTCAAAATTTAGATTTCAAGTATATTTTTAGTAGAATCTGGATAGTGTCAGGACCGTGCGTGAGCACATGAATAGGTGGCAAATAGACAAGCCAGGTTTGATCTTGCAGAAAAAATGTAGAGTGTATTATCTGAGAGACGACGAGCACAAATATTGTTCAGTGGATAGTATTAAGCAGTTTAGTTATTAGAGGTTCATTGATGATACTTTTCTTATCTGGGAAGGAGATGAGGCTTCCCAGGAACGATCTCTCTCTGAGCTAAATGTGAACATGAACAATAGCAATGCATCTTTGTCCTGGCAGTTCCATAAAACGAGGATCAGTTTTTTTGAATCTTGAGATTTTTGTAGAAAATAAGACTGACTAAGATTTTTTAAAGAAACACAAAGGAATAACTATATTTCTACCACTAGTTGTCACCATAGGGTTGATTTACTAAAACTGGAGAGTGCAAAATCGGGTGCAGTTCTGCATAGAAACCAATCGGATTGCAGGTTTTTTTTGTCAAAGCTTAATTGAACAAGCTGAAGTTAGAAGCTAATTGGCTATCATGCACAGCTGCACCCGATTTTGCACTCTCCAGTTTTAGTAAATCAACTCTCATGTGTCCTGTCTTGTGCATGCAGATTACAGCTTACAATAAGGAAGGGATGTTGAGCTGGGGTGCATTTCATTATTGTGACGCAAAGTAAAGTATTGAGATATGTTGTGTTTTCTAAAAACAATTTTCATATTGTTTTTAGAAAACAATATGAATATTGAGTGCGGCTGTCCACAATTTCTTTGATGTCTAACTGCCATAGCATTGCCAGCACCTGGACTTCTAGACTGAAGGAGATGCCTTTTACCTTGATCTGACCCACCTGGGGCGGTGATAATTTCTCTCAACGTGAGGAGAAGCTTCCCCCTTTTGAGGCAGAGATAATGGCTGCAATTGGGGAGGAAAAAATACTTGACCGTCTAGGATGCTGGCATCATTTCATGTACAGAATATTTTTCTATTTCTGGCGGGACCATGTAATTTATAATTATGCCTCTCTCTTTTTGGGGCAGAAACCAGCTGAACCAAGCAACTATGAAGAGGAGAAAAGGTATCAACCTCCTTTTCAGTTGCAATTGGTGGGTTCTTGTTACACATGTCATATAAGTCTTTTTTAGACTGTAATACAAATCCCTATAGCCATTCATTTTTTAGTCAGCATACTACATTTTTCACAGGATTCTGAGACAGACTGAAATATAAAATGACACCAATTACAACGATACCTTCTTCAGTGACCATAGGTCTTGGCCTTACATGCTTTAGATCTTAAAAAATGTGATTGTAATTAGGAGTTCACAGAGAGAAAGTGAGAGATAAGGTTTACATGCAGGTCATTTAGAATAAAAATACTGATGTGCCACCATTATCGCAGTGCATTTGAATGCATTGATAACAATGTCATATCAATGTCATATCAAACTGTGGAGGACTGGAGGATGAGGGTGTATACCAAAACATATGCCCTCTGGAAATAAATAATGGTAGTTTGCCAAATGGTGTTGAAAATTGATGCCCAATGCAACACACAAGTTGGAGGGTAAATATGGAAATGCAATGGTGCATAGCAACCGCCTTTGTAGGTAAACTTTTACTTTGCCCTGCATTGCCATCCTAAGAGTGGATAATCTCATGTACCAATGTATTTGTAGCACTTGGTGAGCTTGATAATGGTAATTTTCAACATTCTTTATATTAATTAGTTCTGCTGGAGTCATCTTGCTGGTCTGAGGCAAGAGTGGTGTCTGCAGAGGCTTCCGGTAGATGAGAAAGTTAAGTATGAGCCACAGTCATACCTCGGATGTTACAGTAGTAAGTATAACCCAGTTTGTTCTTCTTTCATTTTAAATACATAACCTTAAATTGCACCTACACTTTACTTTATGGGGTAAATGAGACAAACCCTTTGCCACAACAGCCTGCACCTGCTGTGCATACTGACATAATATGGAAAAAAGCTCACCCACACCAAATAAGTTTTTACTTCTGCTTTAAAGTGGTTGTAAAGGCACAAGCACGCAGCCAGTGAGCCAATCAGGAGATGAAGGGAGTGGGGCAAAGCCGCAGCTCCGTGTTTGAATGGACACACAGAGCAGTGGCTCAGCTCGAGTGCACCCATAGCAAGCTGCTTGCTGTGAGGGAACTCAGTAGGATGGAGGGGCCAGGAGTGCCGTCGTAGGACCCGAGAAGAGGAGGATCTGGGCTGCTCTGTGCGAAATCGCTGCACAGAGCAGGTAAATGTAACATGTTTGTTTTTTGTTTTGTTTTTTATAAAAAAAACAAGACTTTAATACCACTTTAAGGACCTACAAATGAGACATTACAACCTTTATGCTTTGCTGGCTGATCCTCATAGAAGATAATGTGTACCACAGCACATCATCTGCTCTTATTTTAATTCATTTTATTCGTCACAGAGATACTGCAATGTTTCAGAGCTTTACATCAGCTCCTTTCTGAGGCAACTGTGGGCACTGAAGTAGCTGGTATAGAGCTCCAAAGCATTGATGCATCTCTTTGATGAATACATGGAATTTAAATAGGAGTGGGTTATACAGTTTATTTTTTATAATTTGTTCATGGTGCCACTGGGGATACGTCACTTCAGCACTTAAATGTTAAAAAAAGGTCAAATTTGGAGAGCATTGTATTCTTGTATTCATGCTGATCCTCAGAAAAGGCTTCAGATCCCATTCAATAATGAATAATGCTGAACTACCTGCAACAATACTTTGCGTGAACCTTTTGGTAAAAAAAAATTGGGCAAATAAAAAATAAAAACCAAAAATCCAACTACACAACTCATTTGACTCTAGATTGGCAAACAGCATAGGTAAAATCCAAAGACCGTTATCTAAGAACATTCCACAAAGAAAACAATACACCAACCTATAATAGGTAAAACTTTTGAAGTAATTTAGAGTTGACAGCCAAAATCAACTATCCACAGCATTAATTAGGGAAAAACATTTTATAACATCATACTGCATGTTACAGTATGAGTTTCCCTGGCAAATGTTTTTGGCTAGTTTATTTTTTCGCTGTATCAAATCCTGTAAAATGTACTTAGCATTCTATGGAATCGAACATAATTCGACAACAAATTATTTGTTGATATTATATCTGCCTGTGAAAGATAGGGTATATTCACTTGCGAAAGACAGGTGGAATTCCAGAAAATACCACAATTTTGTTCATGTCAGCCTAC
The DNA here is from genome assembly GCF_042186555.1 of Aquarana catesbeiana. Lineage (NCBI taxonomy): Eukaryota > Metazoa > Chordata > Amphibia > Anura > Ranidae > Aquarana > Aquarana catesbeiana. The sequence continues at coordinate 327,965,788 of NC_133327.1, read as the reverse complement.
CATGGGTCAGCTCTGCCCTCACGAAGTGTGGCTGTCTTCCCAGTAAATCATTCTTATATCACAGCTCACAATGGATACCAAGGGTGGGAATCCTAGTGTCAGGGTTCTTACCTTGGCTGGCGGGGCGCCCGCGGTGGTGTGCGTCAGGGTGCGTTGGCGCGCGTTGGCGCGCGCGTTTCTGCGGACCTCGCCGTGCGGGCTCCTCGCGGCGCCGGTGTGTGTGTAAAGGATCGTTCCACTGTGCACGCCGGTGTGCGGGGGCGCGCGCGCGGGCGTTGGCGGGCGCGCGTGCCTGTGTGTGCCGGGGCTCGCGCGTGCACATCGTTTGGCGCCAAAGGCCCTATTTAAGCCAGTGAGTTCTGGTGACCAGTGCTGCCTAATCAACAGCTAGTCGTTCCAGAGCCTGACCGTGTACCTTGTTTGTTCCTGTTATACCTATTGACCCGGCCTTGTCCCCCGACCTTTCTCTGAACTCTGCCTGCACCGACCTTTGCTCGTCTGACCATCCGCTTGCCTGTTCCACTGTACCTTTGCCGTCTGCCTGTTGCCAAACCCGGCCTGTCTCCTGACCATCCATCTGCCTGCTCCCTGGGATCCTGTCAGCCTGTCTGCAGTCTTCCTGCCTGTTGTCCACACCAGCCTGCTCTGCTCAGTGAAGGTGCTCCAGCCTACTCAGTCTTTGCAACAGTTAACCCTGTGACACCCGGACTGCAATACCTGAACAGCCGCACAGGCCTTCATACCACTCCGTACTGTCGTACCCCTTGTTTACTCTACCAGGGGGCCGATAGTCGGAGGGTAAGGAAGCCTACCCTCTGCCCGACAGGACTCGCCGGTCTGGTAAGTAGGAGCCTGATAGTATTAGGCAGCCATGACCGAGTCCGGGCAGGGGGCCTCCCCCATGGATGAACTTTGCCGACATTTGGCGGGTCTAACCCAGGCAGTGAAAAGCCTACAAGAGGGATATTCCAGCTTGGAAGAACGTGTGCAGGCTTTGTCCGCACCTTCCGGTCCACCAGGGTCCGCCGCAGCCACCTCAACACCTTCTGTGGTCATGTTACCTCCTGAGCCCAAAGTACCAGTACCCGAAAGATTTCTCGGAGACCGAAGTAAGTATCGTGCCTTTCGGAATGCTTGCAACCTGTACTTCACCCTTCAGCCACGCACGTTCTCCCTGGAAGCCACTAAGGTGGGCTTTGTTATTTCCTTACTGTCTGGTGAACCACAAACATGGGCCCACCGACTATTGGAGCAAAAATCTGTCGTCTTGGATAGTCTGGAGGCCTTCTTTGGAGCCATGTCCCAACTATACGAAGACCCCCAGCTCACTGCCACCGCAGAAGCTTCCTTACAGGCCCTTCGTCAAGGCCGTCGAGCAGCTGAAGACTATGCTGTCGAGTTCAGACGCTGGAGTTCTGACACGGCATGGAATGACGCTGCATTGTGCCATCAGTTCAGGATGGGGTTGTCAGAACCTCTCAAAGATGAGTTGGCACGAGTAGGGGTACCACAGACCCTGGAAGACCTTATCAATCTGTCAATCCAAATAGACCGTAGACTGCGAGAACGACGTACCGAAAGAACCACCAGTGCCTTTCGTCCCACCTGGATGATTCCACAAGTACCCTGTCCTCCCAGTAGATCTCCTGCTCCACCACCTGCCTCGAAATATGATGCACCTGAACCAATGCAGCTTGGTCTATTCCGTCCTTCTTTGACCCCAGAGGAGAAGACACGTAGGCGGGCACACAACCTCTGCCTCTACTGCGGGGAATCGGGGCACTACGCCAGCGGTTGCCCCAACAAGATGCGTAAGTGTCGTTCTGATGTTCGTACCTGTGCTACTATTGTACCCTCTTTGGGCACGCACCTAACCATTTCTGTCACTTTACAGCTTCCCGGAAAGGCCATCCAAGTCCCAGCTATCATTGATTCTGGAGCTTGCAGCTGTTTTATTGACCGGACCTTTGCCTCTCAACATGCCATTCCTCTCCAAACCAAAACTCAAAGCCTTGCTGTTCATCTCGCTGACGGTTCTGCTCTCCGCTCCGGCCCAGTCACCCAGGAGACTGTCCCCTTAGAAGCCATCATGGGCCAGCAACACCATGAATATCTCTGTCTGGACGCCATCTCGTCCCCCCTCTTTCCAGTTATTCTTGGAATACCTTGGCTACAGGCGCACAACCCCCAAATCAACTGGGCTTCAGGTAATGTCGAGTTCCTCTCTGGATACTGTCTTCAACACTGCTTGCAAGGGACAGGCCGTGAGGTTGCCCAACTCCTCTGTCTACATCCAGATGTTGATCTGCCTCAAGCTATTCCTGAGCCTTACCAAGACTTTGCAGATGTGTTTAGCAAAAAGGGGGCAGAATTACTACCGCCACACAGGCCCTACGACTGCCCAATTGAATTGCTTCCTGGAACCGAGGTACCTTTTGGCCGGATCTTCCCCCTGACTGAGCAGGAGCTGGGCACCCTGAAGCAGTACTTGGATGAAAATCTGAAAAAGAAATTTATCCGCCCGTCCACCTCTCCGGCCGGGGCGGGTTTATTTTTTGTGGAAAAGAAGGATCATTCCCTGCGGCCATGTATTGATTACCGCGAACTGAACAAGATCACGATTAAAAATCGCTACCCGCTCCCTCTGGTACCTGAGTTATTCCAAAGGCTGGGCACTGCCAGAATCTTTACTAAATTGGATCTCCGGGGTGCTTATAACTTAATCCGCATCCGAGAGGGTGACGAGTGGAAGACTGCGTTTCGCACTCGTTTCGGGCATTTCGAGTACCAGGTCATGCCCTTCGGTCTTTGTAATGCCCCAGCTACGTTCCAGCACTTTGTGAACGACATCTTTAGAGATATCCTGGACCTTTACGTTATCGTTTATCTGGACGATATACTCATCTTCTCCTCTTCTTTGGCGGATCATCGCAGGCACGTCAGGAATGTTCTCGTCCGGCTCAGGCAACATGGCTTATACGCTAAACTAGATAAATGTGAGTTCGAACGCCAGAGTATTCAGTTCTTGGGACTCATTATTTCTGTTGAAGGAATCAAGATGGACCCACAAAAAGTATCGGCCATCCTGGACTGGCCGGCTCCTACAGACAAGAAAGGAGTCCAACGTTTCGTAGGATTTTCCAACTTTTATAGGAAATTCATTAAAGACTTTTCTAAGATCATTGCACCAATAACGGAACTTACTAAACAGGGGGCACGATTCTGTTGGTCATCCCAAGCACAGGCAGCGTTCGAGAAATTAAAGGGACTGTTTACTTCTGCCTCTGTTCTCAAGCACCCGGACCCTGCGTTACCGTTTGTACTGGAAGTGGATGCTTCGGAGATTGCAGTGGGGGCAGTACTTTCTCAACGTCAGGGCCCCAAGGCCCTCTTGTTTCCTGTAGCATTCTTTTCCCGTAAACTCTCATCATCTGAGAAAAATTATGATGTCGGAGACCGGGAACTGTTGGCCATCAAAGCGGCTTTGGAAGAATGGCGCTATCTACTAGAGGGTGCGGTACATCCGGTTCTCATCTTTACCGACCACAAGAACTTGGAATACTTAAGAGCAGCCAAGCGACTCAGACCACGACAGGCTAGATGGGCACTTTTTTTTTCCCGCTTCTCCTTTCATATCACGTACAGGCCCGGATCCAAGAATGGAAAACCTGATGCCCTATCACGGATGTTTCACGACTCCAAGGAAAGTACTCCTCCTGATACTATTCTGCCTGCAGGTAGTTTCTTACTTCTCCAGGGAGATTTAATTTCCAGGATTAAACAGGCCTCCTCTGAAATTCCTCTACCTACTGGAACCAGTTTAAATGATGGGTTGCTCTGGCATGAAGGCAAGATTTTTGTACCTGAAAGATGTAGGGTACTGGTACTGGAACTATGTCATGACCACAAGCTGGCGGGTCACTTCGGAGCCCGGAAAACCTCAGAATTGGTGCTACGCACCTTTTGGTGGCCATATCTCCTGGAGGACTGTAAGAAGTATGTGGGTTCTTGCCGCACTTGTGCCCGGAATAAATGCAACCGCTCAAAGGCCTGGGGTTTATTGAGACCCTTACCGATTCCTGACAGGCCTTGGAGAATGCTGTCAATGGATTTCATTGTGGAGTTACCCCCCTCTGAAGGTTTCTCAACCATCTTTGTGGTGATCGATAGGCTATCCAAGATGGCACACTTCATCCCTATGAAGGGTACCCCCACAGCCGTAGAGACGGCGAAGATATTCGTCAAGGAAGTAGTAAGGTTACATGGGGTGCCCGCGAATATCGTATCCGACCGAGGTGTTCAATTTACCTCCCGGTTTTGGAGAGCACTGTGTGCCGCTTTGGAAATTGAATTGGCGTTCTCCTCGGCCTACCACCCTCAGACGAACGGCCAGACAGAAAGAACTAACCAGACGCTGGAGCAATACCTCCGTTGTTTTTCTGTATTTACACAAGACGACTGGGTGTCCTTGTTACCAGTCGCCGAATTCTCATATAACAACTCCCTACACTCTGCCATCAACCAGACTCCTTTCTTTGCGAATTATGGATTCAATCCTTCTTTCCTTCCCAGTTCTATCCCGGAATGTTCTCTACCCGCAGTAACGGAAACAATGGAGTTCTTTTCTAGTAACTGTAAGATCTTGCAGGAAACCATGGCCCAATCCCAGGCTTCCTTTAAAAGGATGTTCGATAAGAAAAGGCGAGGAGAACTCGTCCTTGAACCTGGCAACCAAGTATGGCTCTCTACAACTAACCTAAAGTTGGCTTGTCCCTCCAAGAAGTTGGGACCTAAGTTCCTGGGCCCGTTTCGGGTGAAGAGAAAGGTGAATGACGTTGCCTTTGAACTTTGTCTGCCAGAGTCCCTTAGAATCCACCCGGTCTTCCACGTTTCATTACTGAAACCAGTTATCCACGATCCTTTTCCTGACCGTAAGGCCAAGCCACCGGAGGCTGTTTTGGTCAACAATGAGGAGGAGTTCGAAGTCGAGGCAATCTTGGATTGTAGGAAGAGGCAGAATCAGCTCCAGTACCTCATTAAATGGAAGGGGGTATGGACTCGAGGATAATTCTTGGGAACCCGAAGGTAACCTGCATGCCAACGAATTGCTCCGAACCTTCAAGAACTCCCATGCTCCCAGGCTGGCCCAGCTGGGCATCCGGAGGCTGCCCTTGAGGAGGGGGCACTGTCAGGGTTCTTACCTTGGCTGGCGGGGCGCCCGCGGTGGTGTGCGTCAGGGTGCGTCGGCGCGCGTTGGCGCGTGCGTTTCTGCGGACCTCGCCGTGCGGGCTCCTCGCGGCGCCGGTGTGTGTGTCCAGGATCGTTCCACTGTGCACGCCGGTGTGCGGGGGCGCGCGCGCGGGCGTTGGCGGGCGCGCGTGCCTGTGTGTGCCGGGGCGCGCGCGTGCACGTCGTTTGGCGCCAAAGGCCCTATTTAAGCCAGTGAGTTCTGGTGACCAGTGCTGCCTAATCAACAGCTAGTCGTTCCAGAGCCTGACCGTGTACCTTGTTTGTTCCTGTTATACCTATTGACCCGGCCTTGTCCCCCGACCTTTCTCTGAACTCTGCCTGCACCGACCTTTGCTCGTCTGACCATCCGCTTGCCTGTTCCACTGTACCTTTGCCGTCTGCCTGTTGCCAAACCCGGCCTGTCTCCTGACCATCCATCTGCCTGCTCCCTGGGATCCTGTCAGCCTGTCTGCAGTCTTCCTGCCTGTGTGTGTTGTCATTGCGATCATCGGGGGACAGCGCCGCTCCCCGGGACCACGGAGTACATCACAGAGAGAGATTACCTTCATATACAGACTTCTCAGACACGTCACCTCAGAAGACTGCTGGACCATTCACCATGCGCAGCTTGGCTCGCGCCTGCCCGTTGTGAAGCTGCAAACTGTTGCAGACGGGTGCCCACAGTTAAGATGCTGGCACCAGGGTTGGAAGGCCGGTTGAAACAGTTCGATTGAGCACAGCTCTGGATCCTGGGACTGTGCTGTTTTGTGATCACATGATCTTTCCCTGGTTTTTGGCGACTGCAGTAAAGTATCCTAGGGAGGGGCATCTATTACTCTGCTGATACAGGGAGCCACTGCGAACATTGAAACCAATAGTGGGAAACTATTTGGATGCTCGGTAGGAAGGTGGGTGAGAGAATATTTGGACCGCAACTCCCCTTGCAGCCTGTTCCATCTGAGATTGGAGGAATCCATTGGGAAAATCAGAGGCACGGAAACCACCTTGGGGAGCCCGTATAACTATCGTGGAAAGGAGATCGTGATTGAGACATCTTATGAGACATCTTATGCTGGTCGCCCCTTTTGGGGCTGTTGGATCTGGTGAGTGGGGACCCGAAAGGGGGTGCACAAAAGTCACAGGAATTTTTCGAGAGCACTCAAGTCACGGAATTGTTGAAACGTTGGATCTGAACAAAAAACTGTTTCACTAAAAAGTTTTTTCACATAAGTCTTTTCACTTTAAGGATTTAAATTGTTTCTTTGGACTTAATTGATTTCATTACGTTTATTGGCACTATTTTGATATTATGTAATGTCTTTTACTCATACTTACATGTGTTTTCTCTGCACGATGAGCAAAGGTTTATTTTGATGGTTTATTTTAGACCAGTAGTATGTATATATGGTGTTGATATTTTCACTTAGTGGTGGCATAAGGTGTAAATTCACCACATTATTAGGGGCCTCAGGCCAGACCCTTTGAAGACATTGCTCATCTATTTATTCATTTATATCTGCTGATACACACGGGTGCATGGGGATATGTGTGTGTAGGTGCAGACACACATACCCTCACGGTAACTAAGGTTTTCTCTCCCTGGTAGGTACCAGTTACCTCCATTGGGATCTACTGAAGGAAACCATCTGGGTAACCACCCCTCCCATTTATTACCCTACAGGAAGCGCCACAATCCCTGGTAATATAATTCTAGTTAGTAGAGAATCCCTAGGGAAGCTCTTTTAAGGGAGGCAGCACACCTAAACTACTGTCCTAAGCGCAGCTCTTTGCATACAAGTCTTCCTGCCTGTTGTCCACACCAGCCTGCTCTGCTCAGTGAAGGTGCTCCAGCCTACTCAGTCTTTGCAACAGTTAACCCTGTGACACCCGGACTGCAATACCTGAACAGCCGCACAGGCCTTCATACCACTCCGTACTGTCGTACCCCCTGTTTACTCTACCAGGGGGGCGATAGTCGGAGGGTAAGGGAGCCTACCCTCTGCCCGACAGGACTTGCCGGTCTGGTAAGTAGGAGCCTGATACCTAGGCTGACATGAGAAGGATCCAGGAAAGAAAAATTATGGTATGATAACAGTTTTCTGTGTTCCTGGGCCTCCCCATGTCAGTCTACTATGGGATGTACCAAGCAAGGACTCTAAAGAAAGTGAGGGAAAAAATAAAAGACTCAAATACAGCCACTTGCTGCCAAACTGATTTAATGATTGACAGACGCAGAAATAACAATGGAACCGAATGCCTTCCATGGCAGTAAGGCCACATTCACTCTGTAGTGCTGAATGAAAGTGTTAGCTGGCTGCTCTGCACACCACACCTGCTGAAACTTTGGCATACGCCATCCATGAAGCCGCCATACCTCTCATAGAATGTGCTCTCACCTCTGACGCCGGAGAAAAACCCAAGGACCTATAGGCAATTTGAATCATTTTGACGTTACAGGAAGATGGTTGAAAGGGACTGAACCAGATCCAATTTCTTCCTCTCATCCTCTGTCTCATTCTCTGAAAAGGCTAGAAGGGCAGACTCCCAATTCACATGAAATACATTTGAGACTTTGGGTAGAAAGCTGGAACTGGCCTAAGAATGACTTTGTCTTGAAACACAAGGCAGTACGGTTCTTTAATGAACACTCTCCTTGCAGAAGCAGCTGCAGTAGGGAGATAATAAGGCCTTCAGGACTAGTGACAAATCCCATTTGGGGAAGAAAGTTCTTACTGGTGGTCTAATCTTCATTGCAGCTTTCAAAAATCAAATAACTAAAGAATTAAAGGCCCATTGAAGATTTGGTGACCAGCAACAAGGAGGTGTATATCATTTCACCCCACTACTACCTTGGCACCGGGGAAATGGCTTGAGTTGTCAACATTTCCTTTATATGTCTGCAAACAATGCAATTTCTCTGTTCACAAAGGCATATAAATTGCCATGAAATACTTTTGAGAAGGTCTTCTTGCGAACATCAAACAGTAGCTTCTTTAGATGATATCAAGAATCCATGCATCTTAAACCTACTCTGCCCAGGTATTGGTGAAAGGTTTAAACCTTGCTCTTACTTGAGGGGCTTGGATGGGCAGACCTTCAGAAGGCCTTGTCGGTCAACTTCACCCCCTGGTTAATCTTAGCCAGTGTGTCCAGAGCAAGGATGAAAAAGGAATGTTTAATTGAAGACAGCCACACTTTATGGGTTAGTTAGAGCAGTGGTTCTCAACCCTGTCCTCAAGTACACCCAACAGGCCATGTTTTGGGAATTGCTGTTAGATAAAATAGCTGTCCAAAATACCAAGTAATTGACTCTGATTTAAAGCACCTGTGCAAGATAAAGGAAAACCTACAAACATGGCCTGTTGGGGGTACTTGAGGACAGGGTTGAGAACCACTGAGTTAGAGGTTGTCCTTGGAGGAGTCAGAAGGGGCAGAGCTGACTCATAGTCGGCTGACATGAAGATGTCCAGAAACATTTGTTTGCAAGGGTATTATTTGCTCATTGTGTGAAAGTGTTGCAATATGTGCACAAATGTTTGTAAATAGAACTCTTAAAGGTGTATTAAAGGGGTTGTAAACCCTAGTTTTTTTTTTTAAATAACAAACATATCATACTTACCTCCACTGTGCAGTTAGATTTGCACAGTGTGGCCCTGATCATCGTCTTCTGGGTTCTGGATATTTTTTTTTTTGTTTTGCAAGTAGACATTTTAACTCCTTGAGTCATACAAGTTTGTTGAAAATACAGCACAACAGGACAAATGTTTCTTGTAACTTTTTTTATTTGAATGAATCACCTCATAAATAGTTTGATAAGGGATGAGTCATTGTTTGATCAGTTTTATTAGTCACAAAATATCAATAAAAAATATTTGATCAAAAAGTATTGACGACATGAACAGAAAATTTGAGAGTGAACTCAATAGAAGATTGGTTAATTCTGGGACCAATGAGACAAATACTTTGGGGAAAAAATGAAGATCTAACCTAACATTACCTTTCTACACACTTGGGGATTAGATATTACCCTTAGTTAAGAAGAAGAAGTGGCTCACAGTTAGTGTTTCTTCTTCATCATTCCCTGGAAGGGATGCAACAAACTAGTGGATGCTTAAAGTGTTAATAAACCCAGGACAATGCATTTACTATATCTGGTCTCCCACAGTACACAGAACATGGAAATGCAATTATGTTAGTAAATATAAACTGCTAAATACCTTTTCTCATCAGTAGTATATAGCAGTCTTGTGACTTCTATTAGTGTCCGGTTGAGCACTGGTTAAAGCTTGTAGGAGGAGTTTTCATTCTCCTCTGACTGTTCTATGATGCTGCATGACCCCTGACCCTCTGTCTGGACAGTGCTGATTGGCCCTGTGCTGATCACATGCACCCTACTTAAAAAAAAAAAAAAACTCTCTAGCAATACACATCAAACTGAGCATGTGCAGAGTGCCCCCAGGGCTTTGTACTATCGGGAGATGGATTGGGGATTGTGGAAGAAGGGGAGGATCAGAGAAGACAGGATCAAACAGCCTTTTTACATGTGGAGGATTAACCTGTTCCACAGTGAGTATAACAAACATGCTTTACTGCATATGCAGACAGATTTTACTGTTGTGGGTTTAGTAACACTTTAAGGAATGGGACAAGGAATCAATAGTGATTATTTTAAAAGCTGTAAATTAGGCATGTCAAACTGGATTTGTTTGAGCCACTTGTGCTCTCTTATGCCTTGTTTGGGGTTTAGGAAGGACTGATTATTTGTGGCTTTGGAATCAAATACATTCCACTGGGTGTTTCAAGGTAGGGGTGATGTCCTGGAAGTTACAGTAGACCACCAGACAGTGGGACCCCAGTGATTGATAGGCCTGATGAATGACAGGTGTTGTCTAATATATTGTATATTGTCATTTATACTGACATACCTTTCTACCTGTAAGTGCTAAAATAGAGGGGTTGTAAATGATGGATTGAAAATAATGTGCTGTACAAGATGACTGCTGGCAAAATCATGTGGGCTGACCTGAATAGAATACTAAAACCAATACCCTGCCATTTTCACCATAAAACGTTAGCAATTAGCTTACTTTTACAAATGAGCACAGCATAGTGGCAAAACAAACACAATCTATTAGTTTCTTACCAGTAAAGGATATCACTAAAAAAGTATTTTTATAGGAGGAGCACCTAAAGTAAAGGCTCACCTATTAATTTAAATCTCTTCCTATCCTTTTGGTGAGGGATCTCCATTATCTTCATAAAACAAAAACACAATTTATATGGGGAAAGAAAGGATACATGCTCTTCAAGAAAATACTTTACTGTCACAGGACTAGGGTTGGTCTAGGTGTCTCTAGCCCATTGTTTTAACTATTAGGCAACAGAATTGGCTCAAATTCAATTATCTGTCATCTATTCTGCAATAGAAAATTTTGATTGGGTCCCCATTGAACCTCTAGTGGTCTCCTCATTTTCTACAGATCTGCTAAAGTGGTTACCTCCCAAACTTAGATCACCCAGTCTGGTCCTGACATTCTCTCACTCATTAGCCCTGTGGGACGTCTCCTCTCTCACCACATGTCGCTAGGCCTACTCTTCAATATTCCTCTCTTCCTACCAAGTCTACCCTCTCAAATTTTCAAGTGGTGAAAATAATAAAGGGTTATATTGTATAGGCCACTTTTTCAATCCCAAGGAGCCTTTAACATTAAAGTACTGTTTGAGAGATGCAGCTATTAACACCATATGTAAAATGGTGTATGCAAGCTACAAGTCAGAGGGGAGGTATATCAACAACATACAGTACATGCAGCTACTAGGCCCCTTTTCCAAACTGTCTTAAATGACAGTGTGAGGGTTGCACATTTGTGTCCTACTCCATGGAGAACTGCTTTTTTAGAGTTTCCCACAGTATTTTCAAAGTCTCCCTTTTTGAAGTTAATTTTAAGGTCCTGTTGCGATAATATTAACTCTCCTATCAACCACTGAAAAATTTTCCAGTTTGAGATCATATGGGCCCCTGGACAGACTATGTTAAAGCATGCCCGCATCTCTGAGCAATCTTTATCCTAGATATAGTCTTTTACCTTACTTGACCTGAAACATTCTCTCTCTCTCTCTCTCTCTCTCTCTCTCTCTCTTTCTCTCTCTCTCTTTCTCTCTCTCTTTTTTTTCTATCTCTCTCTCAATTCTTTCTTTTTACTTTACTTTGTCTTCTACTTTGAACTTTATGGTTGATATATGGTCATAGTTCTGTGATGCGTAACAGGATTTATGGCCCATTCAGAAAGGACCTATAGGCGTGTATGCTCACTGTATTATGGTAACATTTTATAGTATGGATATCTACTATGTTTATCTTTTCACCTACAGTATAAATGTGCAACTAATGCTTATGGATACTCTGACCCAACTGCACATGTGAACAAATAATTAAACTACTAGTGGAGATAAGAATGGATGTATCAAAAAATATCACAACCAGAGTTCACCAAGGTATATGGGTGCTGATTTACTAAGGACAACCAGGCTGTTCACTTTGCAAGGGAAGTTTCACTTTGCAAGAAACTTTTCCCCAGTTCTTAGTGAATGCGGTGAAATTTCACTTGCAAAGAATACCCAATCACATGCAAGGACAATAAAAACAGCATTTTTGTCTGCACATGTTTGATGTCATCAGAACTTCACTTCATTCACCAAGCCCTGGGGAAATTCCAAATTGCAACCTCTCTTGCAAAGCAAACAGCCTATTTGCCTTTAGTAAATCAACCTCATATTCTACAGCAAGGATTTGCAATCTTTTTCACATTAAAGTATTACTAAATCCACAACAGTAAAACCAGTCTGTATAGGCAGTACAGCATGCTTGTTATACTCACTGTGGAACCTAAAGATTTAACCCTCTGCACAGTGTAAAAAGGCTGTTTGATCCTGTCTTCTCTGATCCTCCCCTTCTTTTACTGTCCCCAATCCATCTCCTAATAGTACATTACCTTGGGGGCACTCTGCACATGCTCAGTTTGGTGTGTATTGCTAAAGAGTTTTTTTCTTGGGAGGGTGCATGTGATCAGCACAGAGCCAACCAGCACTGTCCAGACAGAGGGTCAGGAACCATGCAGCCTCAGGACAGTCAGAGGAGAATAAAAACTCCTCCTACAAGCTTTAACCAGACACTGATAGAAGTCACAAGACTGCTTTAACTGCTCATAAGAAAAGGTATTTAGTTTAAATTTATTAAATTAATTGCATTTCCATTTTCTGTGTACTGTGAAAGACCAGATATAGCGAATGCAGGGTCCTGGGTTTAGTAACACTTTAAGTGTCATGTTTACAAGCATTAAACAAGCAATGTGCCAGCAGTTGTGTGTCATAATTTCAGTTTTTTTTTTGCATAAATTGTTGTACTGCTAATAGCAAGTTAAACAGAATTTTTAAAGGATGTTAATATTATATAATAATTAATTAATTTAACTTGTTCAGCCCCAATGCATGCACATCAGACCTCAGATCAGCTCCATACCTTGTACCTTTGAGAGCACAGGGTACTGCTATAGGTGCACAGAGGGACTTCTTCTATACAGCATGCTGACATCCTCAGCCACCAGCAGGCATTTGGTGATGTAAGAAGAGTAATTGAGCCAGGCTTTGCAATTGGTTTACCTTGAAAACCTGGTGAGCTGTCAGTTACAGGTAATGGTAACACTGCCAATTCAGATGGCATTGTGTGTCAGAGGTTGCCAATGCCTACTCTATAGAATCTTTCTTGGGATGATAATTACTACAAATGAGCACTCATTAAAAGTCCTAGATGCCATGTTCAAGCAACGGCTCTGAATCAGCTTGCAGTGTAAGAAATTTGTACAGAACTAGATCACAGTGGCAAACAGTAAAATATACAACTTAGACTTGCGGGGAAGGACACATTTCCAGAGAATGTGTTAAAGATTTAAGAAAAGGGTAGGTGTTATCTTTTATATACCATCCAGGCTTACTATTGAAAGGTAACAGTGAGGTTTTTTATTTAGATTTTTTTTCTTGCGTTTAGAAAATTTAATCCCCCCCCCCCCACAGTGCCCATCGCTTATAAATCTACTTTTTACATTAAAATAATGCCACTATATACCTTTGGATGATTTACATGCCCAACATGTGTGATGTCAATATCATGTGACTTGGCTATCTCTGAGAACAAGTAAATGTGATCTCCAGCATAAAAGACACAACTGAGCATGTGCAGGTCATCTACTCTGCCTGTGTTAGCTGGCCTTCCCCAGATAGACAGTGCAGAAGGGGTGGATCTATGCATACAGGATAAACCAGCTTTTTTACACAATGCAGAGGATTTACCCCTAAAAGGGTAACTCCAATTTCGTGGGGGAAAAAATATAGCAAAAAAAGAAAAAATAATATAGCACATATAATTGCAACATATAATTGCAACACTAATCATATGGTAATTGAATGTTATTAAAAATCACCTTTTCTTTTAATTCTGCAGCCACTGTGATTTTCTGAGAATGCATTGCAATGTGGCTACCTGGATTTCTGTACACAGCGTGTGTACTGACCACTCCCCAGAAACATAATTTCCTGCTTGTGTGATTGGTTAACCAATTTTCCCAGAAGTCTGCCTAAGATACAAGTCAGATTTCAGGCATCCCCTGCAACAAAAATGTCATTTTTGGAGGGCTACTTTCAATAGGAGCACATCTAAAGGGATGCAGACCCAGCAGATTTCCTCATTAGTGCTCTGCAGCTGCACACCTGACAGTTAATTGTGATACCACTCCCATTAGACACACTCAGTAAAGAGGCACAAACACACATGGATTTCCTAAGAACAACAAAAGGTAGGAATCTGCAACAAAGGTTGTTAAAATCCTTGCAATGTACATAGATAACCCAGAGGGGAATGTTTTTTTCTCAACAAAAGTGGAGTTACGCTTTAAGTTCCACAGTGAGTATAACAAGCATGCTATGCTGCATATACAGACTGATATTACTGTTGTGGGTTTAGGAACACTTTAAACTTCTCCTGTATATATGGTCAACAAGCAATGTAGCCAATAACAAATTTTGTTACGTGTTTAATTTATTTATATGTACCAACATTGTCACTGTTTTTTTTTACAATATAATATGCAAAAAAAAAGCAAAGAATCCTTTCATTTCCACATCATAAATTAAAATGATAACATTATGAACTACTCCATGATGTTGTGGACATTCTCCTGAAACCATTTGGCTACAGAGTCTCCTACTCTACAAACCTAAAAATGAAAGACTCAAGGGGCAAACAAAATACTATATGTACACAGAATATGATAACATGCACTGACTTCTCTCAAGCGCACCTAATTTGCCACTCTTGCTTAAAATATATATCCGTGACATTAAAAAAAAGAACAATAAGACCACACACTGCAAAATACTGATGCAGAAAATGCTTCAATAAAACCAGACATTTCTTTTCTGTGACATTTTTGTAGTGCCAAAGTATGTCATATTACTTTCAATAGCTGTAAAATCCTACCATATTTAAAGCCATTGCAAGATCAGCAAAGACTTAATAAGAGCATAAATACATGCACCAAAAACACATTTTTTTCCTCAATGACACTTCATCTACACGGCTGAAATTTAATATATAAATTCAAGCAACAGATGCATAAAAAGTTATTAAATTGTATTACAGGTAATAAAACCAATGGGAGGTCCTTGGTTTGTTCACTTATTTTGTGTTTGTGTAAGTATCAGTTTGTGTGTGTACACAACATTGTGCTGTAAGTAACATACAAAAGAACTTATGTGAAAATGGCGAGACTTTTCAACCTCGCCTATAGTTTGTGTTGTTCACTTCTTGTCTTTATGTAAAAATTCTAATGAAATCCACTCAAACGGGCAGAGAAAAAGCAACCGTGCAGGACCTTTACAGTCATGATTCTTTATACTGTATTTATAATATTTTCACATTTACATAAATGGAAGTGGATATAGATTTTGTTCAGTTTAATTTTTTTTTTTTTTATGATTATGAATTTTTACACATTTGTAAATTGAACCTTCTATTTTACAAACAAAACGTACAATATGTTAGGTTTGCTTGGTTTTTAAGCTGCCAGCTTCCTTGTCGACTGTTTCTGTCTAAAAGGAAATCCTGAAAGGTCCATATAAGCTAGCAGAAAGGTAGGTGGTATGTCCCTTTTCATTCATCTGTATATGTATGTTGTGATTAGACTTGAATAGTAGGAAAATAGTGGGACAATTTAACAATATTGTGAACTGTGCAGAAGTGAGGATACATGTATGGATGTAAAAGAAACAACTATATACTCACTTTAACTATGTTCACAAATTAAACAGAATAATCAAGGTTATAGTGAGGTTGGCCAAGAGGATAGAAAAATCCCTTCACTAAGAAAATTGTGCACTGCCTTCACATGACAAAAAAAAATCTAAGTGTTTATTATTCATGTAAGGATTTTGGACAGAAATAATGAAATTATATATTTAGGGTTCTGTGAATCACTGTGCAAACAGAACAGTTAGTTAACTTTTGCATTAGATCTTTGCATGCAATCTAGCACAATATGGACATGCATACATTTAAGTTTTTTTTTTAAAGAAAAGTCTTTGCATTGCTAAAGGCACAACAAGTTAGAGGCATGTTTTTATCAGTGCTAGGAATATGACAGCTGAAATCTGATTTGGTGTAATAGGCAGCATTACCATGTTTTTTTTAAATCAGTCAGTATCAGTATCTAAGCTTATCAGTTATTGATTATCTAGAAAATACATGTGTGTAGGGCCACTCTTAATTTTAGTTTCTAAAAATATTTGCAATAATGTGTGTAATGTGCTGGAAAGCTGGGACACTTGAATACCAATGTGTCTACAAGTGTTGAAACAAAACATCTTCAAGAAGCAGGTTAGTACTTGCAATTCCTGCATTACAAACCTTCCTCTAGGGACTCAACATATGCCTGATATATGCGGCAACGATTGTGCAGTGCCTCACTAGTGTTACAGGTTACCTGTGTGTAGGAGGGGGTTAGGTCAGGCCCCTTAGTATTGCCCTCTCCTGTTGTATCTGGGGGTGGAGTATTAGCTTGTTTTATGTTTGTCTCATTCTGTTTGGGAATGTCAATAAAGTGATCAGGTGACCACTACTTTGAGATAGCTGCTAGGGGAAATCTAACATAAGAGTTGGTTGTCCTCAACTGAGGATGATAACTGCCATCTTGGGGAAGTCTAGGTCCTGATTAGACCTAGAGTTCCTGCAGGACTTAGGCAGCCATGCTGGATTTTATATATAAAACATAATCAAAGTCATAAGAAGGCTCACTAATGGGGAGTATAGTCTGAGACAGGACCTCATCTGGTCAGGGATCGTTAGAAATCTTAAGAGATCTCTGCCCCTACATTGGAAACAAGCTTAAATAGCAACTTGTCCAAGAGCCCTGTTTAGTAACAACCTGCTTGTAGTAAAGCATTTGGCCCTGCTTCTCTCTCCCACCCTAGGAAGCCAAGTGGCATTTGTTAGCAGTTAAGAAGGTATACATTTGCAGCCTTAGAAGTCCTCACTCATCTTTGGTTGTAAGAGAACCACAAATGTCCCTTATCCCTCTAATTGCTTGGAATTGTTTTTCTTTTTGAACAATCTGTTGTAATGTTTTTTTTTTCTTTATTTAAGTCCTGAAGAAAGGGATTGTGCTACATAGTAAACATATTGTAATTGTTTTTCCATTGCTTTATTTTTATTAACAGTTTCTTGGACCAGAGTTCTTGTGAAGTGTCATATTATTCTTCTTTTGGGGTCACCTCTAGCTCCTACCTGCTACGTGCATTCTGTAAAAACACTTCCTCTGATTTATGGAAATGAATACAGTTGACTGGTAATTTAATGACTGGTAAGTAAATCAGGCAGGAGTGAGCATTATCGCATTGTCATCTGGAAGAGGCACAAGTTTAATTGGGTCAATGGGAGTGGACAGATCACCTAATCTTCAGAAACCTAATAGTGAGGCTGGATATCATCCCATCAACAACAGAGAGCAGATTATAATCATAGCACACTCCTCAAGACTTTAGGATGGACCATGACAGAAGCATTGAAAAGAAACCTCTGATGAAAGAAATATGGTTGAAACAATTTGTCCATGCAAACCCCAGTGATTACATTTCATCGCAAATGAGATTTGTTAGAACATTTTGTTTACTGTGTAGCTGCGCAAGCATATTAACGCATGTCACATGGTACATGGTAAAATATGTAAGCATACGATTTGCTTGTTCAGACATAAACAATAAACTGGCAAACATACATATTTTTTTTAAAAAAAGCAGACCCTTACTGTCTTTGGGGTTCACATGTTACTAACAGTCCATTAGAAGCAGAAACATTTCCCACTAGATGGTGCTATGCCTATAGAAATATATCATATGCAACACCAGTAGAAAAAAAAAACGTAGACATGAGATGCTGTAATTCACATGCCCAGAAAGAAAATATGGCTCATATATGACATACTATTTATTCTGTTGGTCGAATTTAGTGCCGTAGTACATTTTCATAATAAAGATACAAAACACTTTTATTACTATATATTTGCAGTAATTTAGAGAATGGGCAAAAAATTTACATTTATGCCTAAATTGTGGATCTGGAGTTTTATTTAAGCTGTATTTTTACCAATGTAAATATCTTTTTAAAGGATAACTGTACTTTTAGTACATTTATCCTATAAATGTACCCCCGGCATGACCCTCACCCAAGTCCTATACTTATCTGACCTCATGTATGTGCAGAAGAAACTTTATTCATTCCCATGGGAAGGCTGCCCATTGTTTCTTTATACAGTGGACTGCCTTTCCAAAGTAATTAATTCTGTCAGTTTAAGATGACACTGCTGTCATTATAAGTTGCATTACTTTACTATATTGGGTCAAGTATAAAGTAAGCCTCTATTACAGCTTTCTTCCAAGCCTTGATAAGGGGGGAAGCCTCAGACACCCAAAATGTATTGGCTTTGTCTTATGATTTTTATCAAGAATAATAAACTTTTACTGAACTGGAACGAACCTGTGGCATTCTTTTTACACTGTTTTTACACCGGGAGACTGGGAAACCTTCAGAGATACTTGAAAGGGCACATTTAACCTCCCTGGCGGTATGATTATTTCAGATGCTGAAAGCGGTACAATTATTTTGCACAGAAATTTGGCGTTTTATATTATAGGCCTGTAATTCTTAGGAATAATTCACTTAAATCTGTCCAAACAAGAGTCTAGTAGATATCCCGGGTATGATAAAGTTTGAAAAACGAAATAAAAAATTATAATATAATAAATAACTATAAAAAAATTATACCAAATAATAATATAATAATAATAAAAATTATTCAATAATGTAATCAAATCAAAAACACAGAAATTTGTTCAGTTGCAGAATTGTCGCTTTCGTTACTTTTAGTGTTTGGTGATGGATTTCCCCACAAATCACTAATGATCAATTCTGCAAGTGATTCTAATTTATTATCGCTGTTTTCTAGCTGGTCTAAAGCCACTTTTGATGTAAAGGGACAGTTTTGGTTGCTATGGACAATCTCCGGTTTCCAGGCAGAAAGAACAGTTTTTATAATATAAAACTGCATGCAGGACACTGGACAGACCACTAGGGACAAAGGAGATGTGTAATTATTTGATACAGTACTGTAATCTGTAAGATTACAGTATACTGTATCTGTACTGTGTGTTTCACTTTTTGAATTTGGCACCGAACTCCGTCCCCATGCGTCGCAACGCTCGCAGGGAGCGGAGCTCGGCACTGTGAATCGAGCGAGACATGGCAGCTCACAGATCACAGCGGGGAGACATCGCAGGATCCAGGGGACAAGGTAAGTAACCTCTAAATGGATCCTGCGATGCGATCCCGAGTCTGGCTTGGGGATACCGCTTTTGGTATTGAAAATCCACTCGGGAATACCGCCAGGGGGGTTAAAGATCAGCTACAACAAAAGAACAATTATACTTTAGGAAATGGTGTTGACACGTTATGAGATCATAGGAGGATACAGGGTTCTATATGAAGAATAAAGATAGTGACCTGTTAAAATGTTACTAAACCCTGCACTCACTATATCTGGTCTCCCATAGTGCAGAAAACATGGAAATTCAATTGTTTTAGTAAATATAAACTGCTAAATACCCTTTCTCGTTAGCAGTATATAGCAGTCTTATGAGTATATCAGTCTTGCCGAGCACTAGTTAAAAGCTTGTAGGAGGAGTTTTCATTCTCCTCTGACTGTCCTATGAGGCTGCATGACCCCTGACCCTCTGTCTGGACAGTGCTGATTGGCCTTGTGCTGATCACATGCACCCTCCCAAAAAAAAAAAAATCTCTCTAGCAATACACACCAAACTGAGCATGTGCAGAGCTCTGTTCTATCAGGCGATTGGGGACTGTGGAAGAAGGGGAGGACCTGAGAAGACAGGGTCAAACAGCCATTTTGCAGAATGCGGAGAAATAACCCCTTAGGTTTCACAGTGAGTATAGCAAGCATACTTCTCTGCATATACAGACTGATTTTACTGTTGTGGGTTTAGTAACACTTTAAAGATAATACATTTTTTATTATATATATTTTTTCTTTAGTGTGTTCAAATGTAAAGAAAACACATTTTGAATAGTTTTTCTAGTCATACCATACATTTTAAACCTGCTTATGGATATTTCCTATTCCTTTTCATATGTTTGCTAGGCTAAACTTAACTACTTCTTTGAAAAAGTTTGCAATTTAGCTTTTTAGTGCAAGCTATTACACACACACAGCTGAAGGGATTCATAACACCCTATCCCCCTCTGCTTTAGACCCCTTTCACACAGGGTGGATTCCGTTCCGATCAGCAGGGAATCTGTGAGCTGAACCCCTGCTGATCAGAGCAGAGCGGGCAGATGACAAATCTGTGTCCACTCTGCTGAGTGGACATGGACAAGGCTTGCTCTGCTCTATGGGCTGCCAGGAGTAAATAGACTCCACTGTCCACTTACACCCAGCTACCTTTAACTTGCTTCTCCTAAATGTAAGTCTGCTTCTGTTTTTCTTAGCAGACCAGGAGGTAGGCAGGTATAAACGGATACAAGTCTTTTTACACCTATCTGTCCATAGGAAAGCATAGACCTTCCAATCAAGTCCACCTGAAAAACTGACAGACGGACCTGATTGGAATGGCCATGTGAAAGGGGCCTTACTCTGCATGTTTTTAAACGGTGTTTCAATTAAAAATATTCTAAACAGCCACTAATGTACTCTCTGTTTAGAAATGACAAGATGTTCTGTGAAATCAGGCTCATTGGTGTGATTTGTAGTAAACGTTTTTGTAATTAGGTTGCTAAAGACACCATCAACCAAGAGACAAAAAAAAAAAAAAAAATTAAACCGCATCCTCAGAACCTTAAACTTACTACTGAAGCCAAGGAAGGTAAAAAAAAAAAAAAAAAACAATGTATAAAGTGCAGTTTGATTTGCTCCAAGGGGGAAAAAATTGCTCCACAAATTGATCCACAATGACAATTGGATGTTCCCTGTATCAACAATCTACTGTGGTAATGCTTTTGAATACTAATAGCCTGTTTTGTGCATTTAGAAAAACATTCAGCCCTGTGGAAGTCTTTTCTACATGTTCTCAGCTTTTAATGTAAAGAAGCCTTTCCATATGATGGGGTCAATTTCCTTTTTTTACCCTGACACTGGTTATAAAATGCAAATACAAACTAGGCAAAAATGACTCCTTGGTAAGTTAGCTCATCAGTGTGTATACATTTAGTAAGCACCATGTAAGCATGTCTTCTTTACCGATTAATATACTCATTTATACCTTGATTTACTTAAGAATATGAGTTGTTATTTCAAAAGAAAAAGGACATGTTGGGTATAATTTGCAAAAATATATCTAGCTTTCTTTATTCTTCACATTGATTGTGAATTATAGAGAGTTTAGTTAAAGATCTATGGTCACAGCATACACCTTTATTTACAACATCAGCATTATATTTGACAATATTTCTTCATGGTAGGAGTGCTGCCTGTCTGCTTGCCATCCCATCTTTTCCCACAACTTCCTGGATTCCCTGCATACTTTGCAGCTTTTCTTTTGCTGTTTACCTTTCATTTCTAAGGACTACATATCCCATGGTACCTTGCTGCCTGCAAGTAGTAATTGCTGCATTGACTCCACCTCCTGAGACTCCTCCTCTCAGCACCTCTGCAGGCTCTGTGAAATGTGCGACAATGCAGTGGCTAGTCACAGGGTATAGTGAATACGTGTTACAGAATTCAAGGAGGTAAATGTTTGGGGATTTTCACAAAGTAAGTTTACAAACTTCAAGCCTTTTCAGGTGAAAATTGGAAGGTTAGAAATAATTGAAGATAAAAAATATGATTTTTTATTTTTACCAAAGATTCAGTGTTATTAAATCCATTAAACATAATTTCTAGTCTGCATTCCTCAATTACATACTTTAATAAATCCTTTATGTCTATAACAACTTTAATAAATACATGTATGCATTAATTAAAACGTAATTTCCTTGTTCGAGATTTTTATTAATTAATTTTGTGAATCAAAACAATAGCAACAATGATTGCGATTTCTTGGTGTATGATTAACAGAGAAAAAAAGATACATCTCGTTACAGTGACATATAAAGGCATCACTGAGAAAAACTACATCTAGTACTTGCTACACCAATATACATGTAAGTAGAGCAGTGTTTCTCAACCTTTTTTTCAGTCAAAGCACCCTATAAAAATTATGGACAGTCTCGAGGCACCCCATTCTAAATTGTAAAAAAAACGATTCTATTAGTATTACATAATGCAGCAACATCCACACATGTAGGAAACCCAAAGTTAGAGGTGATTTATTCTTCCAAAGCAAAAAAACTTTTGCAAACTGGTACTGACTAGTATTCTAGTGTTTCTCTTCTCAGTCAGCTAATGTAACTCCAGTGCTGATGGAGAGGGGCAGGGGAGGGTCAAATAAGGATGCTATGGAGGCAACTGACATCCTCCTTATCAACTGATCATGCCATTGGTCGTTAGGATGCTGGCAGCTAGAAGGTTGTAATGTTTTACAATGAAAACCTGTGGTTTTGTGTAACTAAAAGGTAGGCTTCATCCATACGCCAGCTTGCATACAATTGTTGGGCAATTTTTAGGCATTTTGCTAAGGCACCCCTGAAGAAACCTCAAGGCACCCTGGTTGAAAAAGTAGAGCATAGCAGACAGACCAAAGGTCCGCACAACAGTAACAAAATACATAGTGTAGTTTATAATAGGCCAGCCATACACGGTTCAAATCTCGTCTGGTTCAGCAGGAACTGGCTGAGATTCGAACCATTAATGGGGCAGGCTGAATGTAACAAAGTTGATCAATCGATCAACTTGGGTAAAACCAGCCTGCCAGATTCTCTTGCGATTATCGCGAGCGACTGCCATAGCCGCTAGTGATAATCACTGTCTTCTCCCAGCAGGAACGGCTTCCCCCTGCAGGTAAGAAATTTGCTCCATGTATGGCCTGCCTAAGTAAGCAAGTCACGCATAATATACTGGGGGATGTTCAGGAGAACATGAGCACCAAGTGCATGAAATGCAAAGAAAATAAAGGGGGTGTATAATAAAAACAAGAAAAGGATAAGGGGGAATTGAAAAATAGTTTAACATATTTTATTGAATCTAGAGTAAGTAAGTACTTGATTTTGTCCTGCTCGTGCAGGGTTAGGTGCTACTTACAGGCTGCTTGTGTCATTTAAACCATAGGGAATCATTTGATCTATCTGTTTAGTAACTGACCATAACTGAGCTACTAAAAATGCTTATCTAGGTCTAGCATTGGGCTTACTAAAAAAAAAAACAAACAAAAAAATGAAGATCAGAGTATACAGTAGAGTGCAAATTCACACAAAACGTTTTGCAATATGCATACACATAGCTATTGCTGAATATTAGTGATGTCAATTTGATATTTTATATAGTGCATTTGATTAAGGTCTGGTATGGTGCATGACAATGGTAAAAAGTAGTTTTCATGAGGCAAATATGGCCTTCCAGCTGCAGCGGGAGATTTGGTTCGGCAGGTGGGCGAACACCCTATTTATTTCACCAGTTCACCGCATGCTCAATAAATGCAGAACGAATTCTACTTTGATCCGATCCCAAACCTCATCCCTGCTGATAATTTTGATGGGATGAAAATATTTATACATAATAGTATAGTACTGTATATGGGGTCAAGTTCAAAGTGTGTGATGTACTAGTAACTGTGTTTGTGTCTGAGCAACCCACAAGAAGCCACACAAGCAAAAAACTCTTAAGCCGCGTACACACGATCAGACTTTCCGACGGGAAATATTCGATGACAGGCTGTTGGCGGTAAATCTGACCATGTGTATGCTCCATTGGACAATTGTTATCCAATTTTCCGTGGACAAATGTTGGATAGGAGGTTTTAAAATTTTCCGCGGACAAATGTGTGTTGTCGGATTTTACGAGAGTGTGTACACAAGTCCGTCGGACAAAAGTCCAAAGTACAGACATGCATGCTCGGAAGCAAGGTTGAGCCAGAAGCGGACGGTCTTGTAAACTAGTGTTCGTAATGGAGATTTAACATTTGTGACGCGGCAAATTATGAAATCTCGAAATGCAGCGCACATTCTCTTTTTCTATAATGGGATAATAATGAAGCTGCTTTACTGGGGATACTGATGGAGTTATTGCAAACTAATTTTCAGAGGCTTTTTTTTCTAGTGATTTCAAGGATAATATTATTATGCTTTTTTTTTTTTATTTGGGCAAGTTACCACAATACCATTATCCCGTAGTTTTTAAGATCAAAGATACAACTATGTTGGCGTCCCTTGTCAATTTTACATTGTATTTTTTAAAATGTAACTGCCTACTCCCAAACTGTCATTTGAAGTAAAACACATAGCCAAGTATTATTCTCCACAATTTTTTTTATTGTGCATTAAAAAAAGAAAACAAATAAAATTAGACATGCTATCTGCCAATAGAACTTAACCAAAAAGTGCATTCTATGCATCCAAAAATCTAGAAAATATACCAAATCAAATCATTATTCAACCAAAAAAATAATGTCAAAGCAACAACTCCAAGGCCAATAATAAATAACACGTTATCTCCTCCAATTCCGCAACATGGCTGGTTGACGGCCGTTCAGAAACGAACTGAAAAGCGCAAAATGAAAAGCGCAAAATGAAAAGTGCGAAATGAAAAGTGTGAAATGAAAAGGGTGAATTAACACTCACCAAACTCCTACTAACACGAAATTAGCAGAAGGAGCCCAAAGGGTGGCGCTAAAGAGCTGAAAAACAACGTAGTACATCACTACGCCTCGTAATTGTTGGCCAACAATTGTGTGGCCGTGTGTATGCAAGAGAAGTTTGGGCCAACGGTTTTGTTGGCGAACAATCCGATCGTGTGTACGAGGCTTCAGATGCACCACCTCTCCACACAAACGAAAGTTTTACCAGACTGGCACTAAAGCATCAACTAATCAATGCAAGTCCAAGATCATAGCAGCACCAGTTTATCTTTGCTGAATAAGTAGAAACACATTTCCCATCAGACAGATAATATTAGCAAGATCCTGCTACATTACATCCTATTGGGATCCCTTATTTATTCATTTTTTATTTTATTTGATATTTATTACATTAATTATATAGTGGCAATTTACACAGTGCTTTACTTATTGTGCATACATGCAAATGTACTGTATACACTTTTCCACTTAAAATTAATATTTTTATGTTCAATATTCATTATTGATAGTATTCTATCATTCTATAAACAGGCCACTTTTTATATCATTAAGAGCAAGACAGCTATGAAGGAAATGTTAAAGCTGAACATTGGAGAAAATAAATATTTTGGTCGATTTGCTATTTATATATAAATGACCTCTAATCATGGGTGTCCCATGTGTGGCTGCTGTTTGAATCGATAAAACTGTTACTTTCATTCATCTCTCACAGTACTGTAAGCGCTGAGAAATTTGGCTGCAGTACACTGACCATAGCAGGTATTTTTACACAGATGGCTCAAAATTGTTTTCTCCTGGAGTTCAGCTTTAACCCAGTGTCGTAATGTATAAAAGTGCACTAAAACATTTTTCAATGCCTAATACACGCATTATTCAAAATCATTTAGCATTTAGAGAGCAGTAAATCCAGGTTGTTAAATGTTGATGTGTATATAAGGCCAAAACATGTCTTTTTAGTTTTGGGTGGAGTGTGAAATGGTTGGGACCTCTCTAAGACTCTTTGGGGTTGATGTACTAAAAGCAAAAAGACTGCGTGCTTTGCAAAGTGCAGTGGCTCCAGAGCTTAATAAATGAGCAGAAGCTCTGCTGACTTCCAGCATCCAATCTTGTGCATGCAGAAATGCTGTTTTTTTTTTTTATTTTCTTTGTGTGTGGGTACTCTTTGCAAAGTGAAGCTATACCTCATTTACTAAGCTCTGGAGCAACTGCACTTACAGAGGGCAACTGCAAAGTGCACAGTCTATCCTTTAGTAAATCAATCCCCTCATCTTGTATGCATTCCCTCTTGGGTATAGTTAGTATAGATGTGAAATTCAAAGTGTTTAGGTTGTCACAGGAACAGAAATAGAGGGGAAATGTTACCTGCTCTGGTGACAAATGTTAAAAGTGTTACTAAACCCACAACACTAAAATTGGTCTGTATATGCAGTAAAGAATGCTTGTTATACTCACTGTGGCACCTAAGGGGTTAATCATCTGCACTGTGTAAAAGGGCTGTTTTTACCTGTCTTCTCTGATCCTCCCCTTCTTCCACTGTCCCCAATCCATCTGCTGATAGTAAAGAGCCTTGGGAGCACTCTGCAAATGCTAAGCTTGGTGTGTATTGCTAGAGAGTTTTTTTTTTTTGGAGGATGCATGTGAGCAGCATAGGGACAATCAGCACTGTCCAGACAGAGGGTCAGGGGTCATGCAACCTAATAGGACAGTCAGAGGAGAATGAAGATTCCTCCTACAAGCTTTAATCAGTGCTCAGTCAGACACTGATAGAAGTCACTAAACTGCTATATACTGCTGATGGGAAAAGGTATTTAGCCGATTATATGTAGTAAAATAATTGCATTTCCATGTTCTGTGTACTGTGGGAGACTGGATATAGTGAATGCAGGGTCCTGCATTGAGTAACACTTTAAGAGGGGATATCTTCTTCCTGCTGTGTGTCTGAGACAGGAAGTGAAAGATGGGACACAGACAGCAACTGACAGGTACCTTAACCACTCTCTACTAAATCCAGAGCTCTAAAAAAGAGTTTGGCTTTGTATACATTTTAACAAGAATTCGATAAAGAAAAACACAATATATACATGTGGTGAATGCTCCTACATCTGAAAGTATAGGTAGGTTTAACAATAAACCTGTGCTCACATCAGACAATCTGGTTATGCAATGTTCCCTTGCCTAATGGGGTGTTCAAAATGAGCAATGGTTTGCTGTGCTGTCATATAAAATTCTGGATGTTGTAAAGCACGACGTAATTCACATTAGGATGGTCTTTGTCTTCTCAGGTTTTTTTTTTTTTAAAGTATATATATATATATATATATATATATATATATATATATATATATATTATATATTAAATTCTCTTACGGATTTGAAATTTTCCACAGCATTACAGAAAACTGGGAGTCTAAATGAGCCATTTAATCTTCAGCCATAGCCAGAGTGCACTCAAGCTCTTGCCTGTTAGTTGTCATTTCTTGAAGCCAGCATATAAGAGTAGTGACTTTTTTCTTAGCCTAAAGCACCATTAATACAATAAAATAAAGCTCTATGATTACACTCTGCATTGAATTAAATGTTCACAACTTTACAGGCCCAGTACAACAATAAACTAAACTGAAATTAGCAGGAAACCAGTCCACATGACCCATATAAGAACCTGAGGGCCCTGCTCTGCTTCTCGCCACTTCATTGGTTGCTTTGGTGTTCCTTTGTATCCACGGTGCAGGTAATACTGTGTTTACTAATCTGATGGCTCATTAAGAGCCCTTTCACACTGCTAGCGCCCGGGCATCGGCGGTAAATCGCAGCTAGTTTTAACTGCTCTTTACTGTCGTTTTTGCAGCACTTTTCAGGCTCTAGCGGGGCGCTTTTAACCCCGTTAGCGGCCAAATAAAGGGCTGCCCAAAGCACCTCAAAGAAGCTGCTTGCAGGACTTTTTTTAAAACCCCAGTGTGAAAGTACTCAAAAGTGAGGCTTTTTTCAGACGCTTTACATGCGCTATTTTTAGCGCTAAAGCACCTGAAAAATGCCTCCAGTGTGAAAGGGGTCTAACTTATTCTGCACAGCTGTATCTAAAAATGAGCTATACATATTTTATAGTATATTCACACCAGATGCAGTGGGACTGCAATGGGCAGCTATTCCAGTGCAGGCTCAATGCATGACAAGCAAAATGCCTTGTCTCCGGTGTGCCGATGTTGTGTTGCGGTGTTGCGATGTTGTGCAGGCAGTGTGCGCTGAAAAAAAAGTACTGCCAGCTGCCAATATGCATCTCTGTGACGTTTCAATAAAATTAACTTTTAAAAAAGTGGACAGTACAATGTTGCAAGTTCAGAGCATCAGCAGTGTGGCGATCTCGCTGAACCATACATTGTGACACAAAGACTGGTGTGAATTAGCCCTTAACCACTTCAGTCCCGGAAGGATTTAACCCCTTCCTGACCAGAGCACTTTTTGCGATACGGCACTGCGTCGCTTTAACTGATAATTGCGCGGTCGTGCGATGTTGCACCCAAACAAAATTGACGTCCTTTTTTTCCCACAAATAGAGCTTTCTTTTGGTGGTATTTGATCAACTCTGCGGTTTTTATTTTTTACGCTATAAACAAAAAAAGAGCAACAATTTTTTAACTTTTTGCTATAATAAATATCCTCAAAAAAAATATAAAAAAACAAATTTCTTCCTCAGTTTAGGCTGATATGTATTCTTTTGGTAAAAAAAATTGCAATAAGCATATATTGATTGGTTTGCGCAAAAGTTATAGCGTCTACAATATAGGGGATAAATTTATGGGCATTTTTAGTATAAATTTTTTTCTTTATTAGTAATGGTGGCGATCTGCGGTTTTTATCATGACTGTGACATTGCAGCAGACACATTGGACACTTCTGACACTATTTTGGGACCAGTGACAGTTATACAGTGATCTGTGCAATGATCGCTGTGTAAATGACACTGGCAAGGAAGGGGTTAAACACTAGGGGGTGATCAAGGAGTTAAGTGTGTCCTAGGGAGTGATTCTAACTGTATGGGGGATTGTCTCACTTGATAATGACAGAGATCACTGCTCCTGATGACAGGGAGCAGTAGATCTCTGTCATGTTGCTAGGCAGAACAGGGAAATGCCTTGTTTGTCGTGCGTTGGTCGGACACACTCATGCATGCTACATTTTAGGTAACCGTACCTTTAATGAGATGGGTAACCACCAGGTGAGCTGTATCCTTAAAGTGATAATTAACCCTCAATTTTTAGGCACTTTTAGCAGCTTATTTAATAACCTTCTAAATATGCAGCTTCTTTATTTTTTAATCCTTGCCTATGTTCTCGTTTATGCCGTGACCGCTGCCCCAGGTTTCCTATTTCAGGGTGTCTGCTTTTTCTTGCAACATCCTACGGAGCCACCCTTGTATGCAGGGAATGGAGTTATGTCTCTCTACACTGTGCGTGTCAATGGAAACACACAGCCCCATAACCTGGGATGCCAAGCAACACTATATTTACAAAAGTATTGGGATGCCTGCCTTTACATGCTCAGAGCTCTGAGGGAGGGGGTCTGTCCCCGGAAACGCGTAAGCTTTTCCACCGTGTGGTATTCGATGAGATACCCGTCTCACCTGCTGGAGCTGTTTACTTGATAACCTTGATTTTATTCCAGTTTTGTGATTATAACACTGTTGTGTGTTATCAATAAATGGTTTTGGTGGTAATGTACTAGGCATTTGCAGCATCTTGTGTATCTTTTTACAATCTTGTCAGTCCTGCCTGTTTTCCCATGCTGGATTACAGAAATCCACCTTTTTATGTTATGGGAATGAAGAAGTGGGGAGGGTCCTGTAGTCCAAAAAAAGATAACTTGGCAGGACTGACAACAATTCTTGGGATTTCAGTGCAGCAGAGGTGGAGTTGTCAGCTCTGTACAGGAAATTAGGGGCTCACTGGATTTCTGGATGGATTAACTAGCATTGCTCTGTATTTGCAGCAGTTTAAAGAGGCAAAGCACATGGAGATGTGCTTGCATTACAGAGATGTACTAAATATGCTTCTTTTTTTTTTTTTTTTTCCAGACAAAAACTTTAATGCCCCGTACACACACGGAAAATGTGTGATAGGACCTTGTTGTCGGAAATTCCGATCATGTGTAGGCTCCATCACACATTTTCCTTCGGATTTTCCGATACACAGAGTTTGAGAGTAGGCTATAAAATTTTCCGAAAACAAAATCCGTTGTCGGAATTTCCGATCGTGTGTACACAAATCTGACGCACAAAGTGCCACGCATGCTCAGAATAAATTAAGAGACGAAAGCTATTGGCTACTGCCCCGTTTATAGTCCCGATGTACGTGTTTTACGTCACCGCGTTCAAAACGATCGGATTTTCCGACAACTTTGTGTGACCGTGTGTATGCAAGACAAATTTGAGCCAACATCCGTCTGAAAAAATCCTAGGATTTTGTTGTCGGAATGTCCGATCAATGTCCGACCGTGTGTACAGGGCATAAGAGTGAGCTTTAACCAGCTTAGCTGTGTGTCTGCTACTGTTCTCTAAGCATGCAGTGTATCATCCTATTCACTTGATGTGTGGGTTTTGCCTACCAGGGTGTGCTAAAGATATCGTTCTGTGCTAAGGATGTTTAATTCCTATCCAATCAGCATTCTTGGGGGGCCTGCTTGTACATCCTGGGAGTCAAATTAATTATCTGAGGCACTTCCTGGCATAAGATCTTTCCCTCTAGTATGTTGTCCTGTGGGGATGCTAGTGTAACACCTTATCTTTTCCTAGGCCAAATGGTCTGGGAACTTGGAGTGCTAAAAGGATCTTCCTTGAATGGAACCCTTGAAGATACTGTCTGCCATGGAGATCTACTTAAGCCTAGAGTAATCAGAAAACAGATGTTCCTCACAAAGGAGGTGGTGAGTGAGTAACTGAGAAGGAAAGTAACACAGAGACCTTTCCAAATTGTACTACCTTAAATTTCAAAAACTACTAGAGATGCCACTAGAACTTCAGTTGCCAAGTAGACAATTTGACGTTTAAGTGTCAAGACCTGTAAGAGAGTGTTAGAAAGACATGCACAAGACCAAAGACCGTGTTTTGAGCAGTAACTTATCATTTCCATGCTTCCTCCATCCTCTTTCCTGTTCTTCATTGCACTAGTGCAATGAAACTGCAAAACTTTGACTTTCGCCCATCACACTGAATGTCCAGAGAAAAGAACTACACCATGGGAAGAATGCAGCTGGGGCATTATCACCTAATAAGCACACCTAGGACATTCAGAATATAGCCACTAATGAGCTGAAGGTCAACTGTTAGCCGTATCTACTGAGCATCTTTCAAAATAGTATTATGCAACATTCATTATTCTTTTCAAACTTGTTCAGTTCTAGCCACACAGAATTCCCATTAAAACCTGACTATACACTGTTTTAAATGTGTATGGGAAGAACAGTAGAGCTACAACAAAATAAAGTCTTATAAAATGTGTTAATATATCAATTGCAACTTGATATGTGCCCGATAGCAAAAAATGACACATTATTTAAACAGAGTTGTACTGTCAGTTTTAAATATTGCTAAAATATTGCCCTGAAAAGTATTTAAACATAATAAGGAAGTCAGCTTTATTTCAGAAGTATATGATGCACACAGCTCTTGGCAGAGGTAACACACAGCGTATGCTTGGAATGCAATAAAGCTTATCCGGCATGGAGAAAAATGAGTAGGATATTAACTAAATTAGAACTGCATGATTTCTGATGGAAAAACCATACTCCATTCATATTTGACCTAATTTCACAGCCTTGGCGTAATGAAAATAACACTTACAGCTGAGCAGAAGCATCCAGGGAAGGAATAAAGAGAATTTCTACTGTTTAATCACACTAATGCCATATATTGCTGTGACTGGTCTAATAAAAGAAAAATACAATGTGTAAGGTTCTATTATGTGTTTAAAGAGAATGCTTTCAGAACAAGGCCTTGCAGCAGAAGGTGCTTAGAGCATGATTGGGTTACAATTACACATCTGACACATAGATCTACTCCCCAGTTTCTGCAGTGATATAATATGCTCAGTGTGTTTTAATTTAGCTCAGAGGTAAAACTTATATTGGGTGAGGAATAATATGACCTAAAACAAAATCTTTGATTACTTTTCTCATATGCCAAACAGCTTCTATTTCAAACACATTGAGAGAACTGTGTGTTTGGAATAACTTCCTCTGGCAGGAGCAATTTCAGTTTAGTAGGTAAAACGGCACTGGATAAGCTGGATAGATGTTTTGCATTAAGGGCCCATTCACACTTTGTGGTCAGTTAACACACATTCCTGCAACACTTTTTTTGTGCATTAAACCAGCCCATTCATTTTGAATAGACTGGCAAATATTGCACAAAAAGGCTGACCCTTTTTTTTTTAATTCAGCATATGCATTGTGGTAAATTGTAGTGTGGGTCCATTGCCCACTACTGTTAGTGTACGCTGAGATGCCATGTAAAATGAATGGCACCACGATTCACTGTGGTTTGCACTTTATCATGCATTGATGTAAGACACAGGAAAATGCATGTTTACTGTTTAATGCTATTGTAATGTGAAGATGCAAATGGGCCCTAAAGAAATCCTTTGAGCAGGGAAGTCTGAGAGCTGTCACATCCATCAAGGCATGGAAACATGTGTTAACACAACACTAAAGCTGGGTATAAACTAGTAGATTTTCAAAAGTCATATGAAAATTTGTATGAACATTCAATCAAAAACGGTTTGATGAAATAACATTCTAAAACTGTTCCAAATTTTGTTTGCTTTTGCCCCGTTATTGTTGGGAACCACCCCAGGGCCCTCTGACCATTATGGCTTCTGGACCATGCCTATCTGTTGCTGTTTTATCCACTCTCAGGGGAGGGGGGGGGTACATATCTTGTCTTCTTTGCTTCTTTTGCAAACTAACCTTTGTTACAATTGTCCAAGGAATTTTGCATGTTATCTTCTTGTAATAACCAAATAAATACTATTGAAATTTTGTTTGCTTTTAACATTCAATTTTGGAATGAATGAAATGAAAATCACACACAGTATACTGTTGGAAATTTATTAATTCCAGAAAAAAATTCCATCACCCACTTTTGAATGATCTTGTCACTATGATCGAAAACAAACTTGATTTGACCTCCCAAATATTTAAAAAATAGAATTAATGCGTTTAAAATGAAAAGCTTCTATCGAAATTCTACCGTACTAGCATATAACCAGCTTTAAAGTAAGTGAGTCATCCGGTGTTACCCTCTTATTTAAAAAAAAAAAGCAAAAGAACAGGCCAGCTCCACTATTACGAAGCTGATCACTTTTACCTAGATCAGGGGTCCTAATCTAATATTTACCTATAGCACCAATTTTGGGTAACATTTACTGTGCAGCCAGTCTTGCCAAATTTGACATTTTATGAACCAACAGGCTAGTGATGTCTTACCCCTTGGGGGTTCCAGAGTTGTTTAATCCATGTCTGGCTCATTGGACACATTGGTGTTCCTCTACTGAGAGATCAGAAGCAGATGGAATTTTTCTTTCATGCAATACATTATCTTAAAA
The DNA here is from genome assembly GCF_042186555.1 of Aquarana catesbeiana. Taxonomy (NCBI): domain Eukaryota; kingdom Metazoa; phylum Chordata; class Amphibia; order Anura; family Ranidae; genus Aquarana; species Aquarana catesbeiana. The sequence continues at coordinate 327,932,621 of NC_133327.1, read as the reverse complement.
CTTTTCTGCCAAAAGACTTACTAAAATTTGCACAAAAAAAAATACTAAACTAAAAATAATATAAAAAGGCACCGAAGAGAGATCTGTGTCTAAATCACTAATAGTTGCAAGAAGTCAACAGGTTCATCTGCAGCTTTATCTAAGGAAGGCTTTTATTTTACCTCCGCAACTTCACCAGTTTTTATGAAGTCACCACTTCACATACAAATAGAAGCATCCTCAATGTCAAAATGAATGTTTGAAAATTAAAACTCAACTGGGACTTTGAACGTAAAATCTTAAAAATAAAAACCTTATTTAGCAAGTTCAGCATGCTTTTGTTCACATCTAAAAGCGAAACTTTAGTCAGAAATGTAAGTCCTGCTAGATCACTTCACGCTGGCCTCTTTTGTAGGTCAAGCATTAAAAGTAAGTGCCAGTAATGCAATGGGAGTTATTTGCTAAAGGCAACTCCACTTTGCACTACAAGTGCACTGCAAGTGCACTGCACTGTCTCTATTATGTTTAAGGTCATAGTGTCTGGAGACACTAGTCACACTAGACACTAGACTCTAGTGTCTCCAGACAATATGACCTTGAAAATAATAGAGACCCTAGTGGTACTATTTTTATTGGTTTATAAAAATATGTTCCCCACTGGCATGGCAGTAATGGCAGGAGAACTATTTCCAAATCAGAAACCAGCTGGATTTATAAGCTTGGTTCTCATACCCCCAATGGCTTGAACGTAGAGTGGGACATCAACTGCTTTATCAATAACTGTTGATGTCCCCCTTAGCTAACGTTTATAATATTGGCTTTTAGCTTGTGGTTTAACTACACTTGTCACGATAATTCCATATCCTACACCCACACTCCTTCTTGCACTTTATAAAACATCAGGGATATTTTGTCCCAATTTTTTATCAACTTTGGAATACATATAAGAGTATTTTTACTGATTTGATTAATTCCTCTTTGGCAGTATGGTGTTAAGTATTTTGAATATTTATTTACATCTATTGGAGGGTTGTATATGCCATTTGCTATGTTATACATTTATATATATTTTTTGTATACGTTTCTTATCTTACCCTTTAGAAAAAATATGTTTAGAATCTCATACTGACATATGACACATATAACAGTGTTGTTAGTAAGACGTACAGGAGATAACTCTGTATCATTGCAAACATTATGCTTATGTACATATTCACTGGTGCGTTCAACTGGGACTTGCAGTTCCGGTGGGATGGACCAGAGTTAGCACTTTCTCCCATTGCTTGTTCAAGGACTCTCAGCCTTGCTAGGGCAACTGCTTCCTCCTTTTCCATGAGCAGAATCTTTAATTTGGTATCTGTCTCTGCTTGTTGAGCTTTCATCTTTGCCTTTTGTGTTTCTATTTCTGCTTGTTGAGCTTCCATCTTTGCCTTTTGTATCTTTAATTGGGAATCTGCGTCTGCTTGTTGAGTTTCTATCTTTGCCTTTTGTGTTTCTATTTCTGCTTCCTTTTCTGGTAAAGGAGCTTCACACTTTATTTGCTTCCAGACTTGCACAGGCCTCTATTAGCTTGTCACTTAATGTTGAACTTCTGGAGCAAGAGGATCTAGAAGAACGTGCAGTGTGCTTGGTTGATGTGGATCTGTGAGATCTGGTCTTCTGCAGTTGCGCAATGTGGAGTTCTGCCTTACACTGGGCATTTTGCACTAAGAGATCCCTCTGCTGGTTTAGTGCATCAGCCCTAGTCAGTTCTGCTGAAGAGTCCTCTATATTGCAGTCCTGCAAGAAAGCTGTGTATTTTGAAAACAGCCGCTGGTAGCGTTCATACGCGGCAGATAAGCGATCTATAGAGTCTCTTAGTTTAGCTGGTTGATCATTCAAGTGTGACAAAACTGACATGCAGTGTGAAGTTCTGTCCCATAAGTCTGACAGATTGCTGGAGAACTCATCTCTAGTGGTTTCATAGTTTTCTCTGAGTTTCTGTGTCAGTTTTATTATACGTTTGGGTCTTACACTCTGTTCGTCAATATCTGCAGAATCTGCTCCCTGTACATCTGTGGGTTCAGAGGCATGATGAATCTGCGTTGGTTTAGCCACAAAAGGGTGCTCAGAGTCTTGTCTAGACATTTTTCACGTTTTTGCAAGAAATGGTACTATCTCTTTAAGAAGACGAACAGCAGCTAGACAGGTTGGGTAACACAGTTCAATGCAGAGAAAGAGTTTTTAACATTCACATGAGGTGCAGTAAACTTGTGCGACCATGTGCTTCACAAGATAGCTGATGGCACTGAGCTTGATTGCAGATCAGGCGCACACATATACACAGCAGGCTATGGGAATTCTATACATCTTTTGACTATTCTGACTCCGATTGTTGTGAAGCGACTTATCCCTTGTGAGACCTCTATGCCTGGCCTGTATAAGATATAATCACTGAGGACAATCCTCATCAGATAGTTTGAACTCACCAAATATCGATTCCATCCACAAGATGCTTTTATTCTGAACATCAGGTTACAGCAGATGACAGGATACAAACAGATGAATAGGTTGTAGTATTTATGCGGTCAAAAGATGATATTGTCTGTAGCTTACAATGCAGAATACATGTGCCCTGCTACATGTGGTTTGTAGCTGCATCCATGACACAGGAAGTACAATTACAGGAAGAAGGGTGGAGCATTACATATAAAAGGAAGTGTGTTATAACATAAGGGAAAAATAACATAATAAAACAAGTGCATTACCACAAAAGGTCACTAGATGGCAGCATGTGAACTAAATATAAACGTCCATAGAAAATGGTTAGGAAAACAATCTATATAAATTCTATGCCCCATTGGGGCAGCACAATACCCATTCACCAGAACAAACACAAGTACTGTACTTGGATTTTCATTCAAAATGGAATTCCACGACATCATAAATATGAGGAAAATATACATCACAGAAAGGAAGACTCTGCCTACGCAAACAGATTGATAAACATGAAGGTTTTTAACTTGAGTATTTTGGGGAAAAATCCATGAGAAAAAGAAAATTGTCTTAACTTTAATATAATTTAAAATATGTATGTAAATCTAATTAAATAAGAGGGAGTACAAACTTTTAGCTCACACCACCTTTTTCTATTTAAATGTTTAAACTCTGCTAAAGGAAATGAGTAGTAATGTTTTTTTTTATGGACAAAATAATTAAAATACTAAAATGTAAAAAAATTTCTAGTCAGGTTAACATGAACATTTATTTTTAAGCCAACCAAAAAAGCTCTCTGCTCAATTTCACATACTCTATATCTCTATCTGTTTACAGTACAGCCTGCTGAAAAAAATGTTTTTGTTTACAAGCTCTGTAGCTCAAGCTGCAGTTTACACACAGAAGAGGATGATTCTTCAACAGTGACCCATCTCTTATGGTACAGTTCTTAATACAAAGTTTCAATCAAAGTCAGCCAAGAACTATTCTGTTGTTTGTTTGCCCTGCCCCATAGTATTCTGGCAATAATCTGTCATGTATTAAATGTTTATGTGTAAAAAGTATACATTATATATGGTATACAGTATATAGTTAAAGCACTACTCCTGGATAATCTTCTCCCCTGCCCACCCCCCTTCATCTGATTGCTGGATTTTAAAAAATCTCTATCTAAATGTCCTTTACTTACCTTAAACTGCAGTCATGTGATTCTGCAGCCGAGTCATCTGTTCTTCTCTTTACTTCCTGTTTGGGGTCCTTCTTTGGGTGACCATGTCAGTGCCAGCATGAATTGCACAGTTCCTGTTAGATGTCCAGTGGCAGGATCCTGAAGAGGATGACGTTAGATGAAGGGGGCAGCAGGGTTACCAGAGATCTGGGAAGAATGTCATACCATTCCTCCCACCCAGAACCAGAGGCAGAGATGGACCTGATGGGGGACTTAGAGGAGTATATTTGGCTTCACAAGGTAAGGAGAAAATATTACATATCACATGAGTTGGAGGGGGGTGGAGGGCAAGGATGGTGACAAAAAACAGATATAAACAGTTTTAAAAAAAAGGAAACTTAAAAAGAACAATTGAACAAACAGGCAGTGCTTTATTTTTTTCTGAAACAAGTTTTGCCTTGCTTTGTTCTTTGCAAATGTTGTGCTGACTTTATTTTACTTAGAAAATCAGTAAAACGCGTAATTTGGTGGAGGGACCCAATGCGAGTCACAACTGTCACATTATTTCACAGTACTGTACTGTACAAGTAGACTCGCTAGCCTTTTAGGCCCACCCTACTTTCCAAGGTGGCCCCAGGTCAATAGAGCAAGCACCTCCAGGTATGCTTCCAAGATGGCTTCCAGCTTTCATCTGACATGTTTACGTGCAGCCAAGGTTTCAACACAAAGGATGCTGTTTTTCCTCCAAAATGTAATTTTGGGTTTATTATGGGGACATTAGGGGCAAATAGTGCTTCCTGTAATATGTCTTTAATGCTGCTGAGAGGTATTTTACATGGTCCAATCCAAATCAGGTATCCTGAAGATGAATTTCTTCACTGTTTACAAATATTACTCTTAGTCTACAGCGATATGCTATACAGCTGAGAAAACAGAAAGAGAAAGAGCTCTTGTGGACAGACAAATAGCTCAATAGCTCTATAAATATGCACTTAGTTTTAGATGAATTTCCAGTTTAATCTGTCATCTTATAATGACAGATTTTCTCTTACTACAAATGATTTTGTAATCGCAAAGGAACAATCAAATACAAGTGAGAACAATTACATGGACTTTTTCTCTGTCTTGCCTTTTTTTCTAAGGTAAGTATTTCATAATAAACTAGTATGCGATGCATACTAGCTCATTATGCCTTTGTCTTACAGGTTTTTTTTTTTCTATAGGGTTTACAACCTCTTTAATATCACTTTATCTATTTACTAACCAGAAGATAAAATGCTTTACATGTGGTAATAAAAGAGGTTGCTGACCTGACTGACGATTTAGAAATAATCCACCTAATTAAAACATACATTTCTTTATAACCATGTTCCCTTCTTTCGTGCTGCCTAAAGCAGATCTAATTGGTGCGTATCGATTTAAACAGATTCCAAGCACAAGCAACACCTCTTGCAATCACAGTGCATCCCTCCTTCTACAGACGTTACAGAAACAGTTCACTCTTCCATCATGGTAGGATATAAGGGCAAATTAATAATAAAGGCTATAAATGTTACCTATTTATAAACTTATCTGAAAGTATTTGCCTTTTAGCACTTGACCAAATGTCTGTATGACAGTGACAACTATAGAGATATTCAGCCAAAATGATTACCCACAGTAGAGGCACCGTTACACTGAGCAAAATTATAAACGCAACTAGGGATGAGCCCGATGTTTGAGTCAAACTTAAGTTTGACTCAAACATCGGGTGTTTGCCCGTTCGTCGAATTTAGAACATTATAGGGCGTTTGCAGGAAATTCGAGCACCCGCGGAATGCCCCTTAATGAACGGCGAGACCATCAATGCACTGCGAGATCGCAGTGCATTGATGGCTGCTGATTGGCCAAAGCATGCACCTGATCTGCATGCTTTGGCCAATCACAGCGCGCTCTGCTGTGAGAGCCAATTAAGGCTCAGGGGGAGTCCATGCCCCACATTATTTTAGGCTGCTTACATAGCGGCCCTACATAGTTTTATGAATGAGAGCAGCAAAATTACATTGGTAAAGGAAAAAAATGTCATTTAAAACTGCTTGCGGCTGTAATGTAATGTATATTAAGCGCCAAAACCTGTGCCAAAATGTAAAAAAAAAAATGGCGTGGGGGTCCCCCTTAAAATCCATACCAGGCCCTTAAGGTCTGGTATGGATTTTAAGGGGAACCCCATGCCAAAATTTTAAAAAATGGCGTAGGCATCCCCCCAAAATCCATACCAGACCCTTATCCAAGCATGCAACCTGGCAGGCCGCAGGAAAAGGGGTTGGGGATGAGAGAGCGCCCCCCCTCCTGAACCATACCAGGCCACATGCCCTCAACATGGGGAGGGTGTTTTCTATAGCGTCTTAAAAAGCCAACGTACAGCTAACATGGCTCGCTTTTATTATGGCCAGCCTAAGGCATACCTGTGCAATAATCATGCTGTCTAATCAGCATCATGATATTCCACACCTGTGAGGTGGATGGATTATCTTGGCAAAGGAGAAGTGCTCACTAACACAGATTTAGACATATTTGTGAACAATATTTGAGAGAAATAGGCCTTTTGTGTACATAGAAAAAGTTGTAGATCTTTGAGTTCAGCTCATGATAAATAGGAGCAAACACAAAAGTGTTGCGTTTATAATTTTGCTCAGTGTATATTGTGTATGGGTTTCTGTGAAGTTGCCTTTTTTTCTGGTATTGTTATTATAAAAATGTTTTATCAAAGCTGAACTCCTGACAGGTATAAAAAGCACACAATCATTCAGTTCCGTTTTCATAAATAAATCAATTGCATTTATTTTTACAAATGCAAGCAGTGTAAGTACACAAATTTGACTTGCTACTAGCCACTTGCAGTCTACTATACAGTCTGCAAAACAGAGATCAGAGTATTCAGGGGAGAAGTAGCACAAGGAGCAAATCGGTTGGCAGAGAGAAGAGCTCATCAGTGTGCTACTTCTTCTTTCACTGTCTAGTCACAGTAGGATTGATTTACTAAAACTGAAGAGTGCAAAATCTAGTGCAGCTGTGCATACTAGCCTATCAGCTTCTAACTTCATCTTGTTCAATTAATCTTTGACAAAAAAAACCTGGAAGCTGATTGGTTTCTATGCAGAGCTGCACCAGATTTTGTACTCTCCAGTTTTAGTAAATCAACCCCAGTGTGTGTGAAGACCTAGTAAGTAAGTGAAAGTGAAACGCAGCAGAAAAATTCAGGTTCCTAGACAGGACTGTGCTGTAGGGTAGAGCTATAGGACTGGATGGACAGAAATACAAATCCTCTGGCAAGTAAAACAGCTCCTATATTTCTAGTGTTTGCAAAGGCGTAACGTTTTTTACCTTCGTGCAAACTATGTATGAATATAAAGAAAACCTTCTGTGTGCTGCTCCCCCCACAGGCCCCCCCCCCTCCGCCCACCCAGTACTCACCTGAGCTCCATTTTCAACCAGTGATGTGCTTGGGAGACTCAGCTGTCCCAGGACTCCCTCTCCTCATTGGCTGAGACAGCAGCTGGAGCCATTGGCTCCTATTGCTGTCAATCACAGTCAGTGCTGTGCTATTTTTAGCAGTGCTTTACCGTCGTTTTAGCAGCCGACTAAAGGGTTATAAGTGTCCGCAAAGCACTGCTCCCGTGGCGCTTTGCAGGCACTTCGGCGGCGCTGCCCATTGATTTCGAAGGGCAGGGGCACCTTAGGAGTGGTGTATACACCACTCCTAAAGCGCTGCAAAGATGCTGCTTGCAGGACTTTTTTTAATGTCCTGCCAGCGTACCTCTCCAGTGTGAAAGCCCTCTGGCTTTCACACTGGAGTGACAGGAGAGGCGCTTTACAGGCTCTATTTTTAGTGCTATAGCGCCTGTAAAGCGCCTCAGTGTGAAAGTAGCCTTATGGTCGCATAGAGCAGGGCTCGGGAGCGACCATGCACTAGTGTCCCAATAGCAATCGACTTGCTATTGGGGACACTGGTCAAGGTAGAGGAGCCAGGAGCGTCCGCAGGGGACCCAAGAAAAGGAGGATTGGGGCCGCTCTGTGCAAAACCACCACACAGAGTAGGTAAGTATAACATGTTGTTTTTTTAAGCCAAACCTTTCATACCACTTTAATATTTCAAAGCAGTGAAAACAATAACAGACCTAATAAGAAAAAGAGATGTTAATGAATTTTTAGGAGCTCCCTGGGATGTACTTTCTGATAAGTCATAGGTGGGTGGGGTGACGGGATGACAACAAACCCGGCACCCTTTGGATTTACATGTCTTTTAAAAATAGGGGCAGAGACAAGTCTATAAGATGCTTGCTCCGGACACCCTGGCAGAGCTGGGCATTACCCATGTTAGCTCTGGGATAGTATATAAGGGCTACATTGCATTGTGACAGACCAGCCCCCAAAAAAAGAAGTGAGTGTGAAGTATTTGTGTGTGTGTCTGGGGGTAAGGGATACTAATGTACACCTGTACTCATTTCCCTAAGAGGGATAGATGTCTGGATACTCTCTTATAATAAAGGGGACTTCCAGATTCCACCATACATCTCCCCAATGTAACCCAAATTCCTTCTTGGGGCACCAGATCCTCATGAAAAGACTCTCTCCCCACTGTATAGTATTTTTTTATTTTTCAATGTAGCATGTCCCCCCTGGCAATGCCTAACTTACCATAAATAAGATAGTTTGCCTAGTTCTCCTTCAAATTGCCAGAACTTACTAACAAGATTTGCCTACCATAATGTGGTTTAATGCTAATTTGGGGTTTGAACAATTTTTTTAAGCAGGATTTTATGAACCCCCAGCAAACTGAACCCCAACAAATCTATTTATCTCTACTCATTATTGAATGCTGAGACTGTCTGGTACAACCCTTTGCATAGCAAGCAGTTTGCCAATGTAAAATTGAAAATATTAAATTGCTCACACCATGCAATTGTCTTCCTCTGTCATTGTCCACTACACTATGATAACTTACCTTAGGGCATGAACATCTGGTCTTTTTTTCCTTTCTTTCGATGTCAAAATGAAAACAAAATGCCATGACTGAGGTTGGGGCGTAGTATTTAAATGGTGTTCTCCAAAAGTGCTTGAAACAGAAACCCTAACACACTTCAGTGACCTACTAGAAGGGTTTTCTAAGCTGTATTTAAGATCAGCAATTCAAGCAGATCTGAAAATTCTTCCGCTGCTCAGTAAAATGTTGAAATTAGTAAATAGTAACACATGTGTTTACTTCGGTAAATAATAACAACTGAAGAACAGAGAGTTTATTCTTTCCCATCTTAAGGCATCTCTGAGAATATCAATGTGTAGTAGAACCATTTGTTAAACAAAGTGCTTACATTTGCCTCGGTGTCCCATGTCAGGCGATGTAACACTAATGATGTTTAAAGAAGAATGACACCTCCCCAGCGAAGGGCCATTATCCCAGCTGACAAATGTACAGCTAATTGACTTGTTTGTATGGCTCTACTCCTGGGAAAATAGGATCGTGTGCTCAGCCCCATGTCATCCAGTAGTGCCAGCTCACACCCACCGATAGAAAATCATTAATAGCATGCTATGGTTACAAATGTCTATTACAATCAATATTCTTTGTGTTATTTATTTCAATCCAATCCAAAAAGTTATTTCTCATTTTGTTGGGTAGTCGCAAGTGACGTGATGATTTTGTTATTGATGGGATACACATCATCTTCAATTATCATTATGATCTGTGTGATTATCACGTATATGCATTGAGGGGAATTTACTAACTGGAGCAACTGGGCAGGACAAGCAATCAGCCCTTGTCTCCTATCTATCTATCTATCTATCTATCTATCTATCTATCTATCTATCTATCTATATACTGTAGCTATCTATCTATCTATATATCTATATATATATATATATATATATATATATATATATATATATATATATATATATATATACTGTATCTATATCTATATCTATCTATTTATCTATCTATCTATCTATCTATCTATCTATCTATCTATATATTTATATATATATATATATATATATATATATTACATTTTTACCATTTCAATGCCACCATACCTGCACCCCCTCCAAGGAGTCACATAGCTTAATGAATATGGTGAAGCTGCTTTAAATTCAATGATTTAATACTAATTAAGCAAAATTTCATTTTGTTTTTTTTTTTGTTTTAACATGCTTTGGTAGTCTAAGAGGCTAATTAGGCAAAGGTCTAGATGCTCACTTAGCAAAGTAATAATGTTCAATGGGATTAGTAAAAAAATAAAAATGAAAGGGATCAACCAAAGATTTGCAAGCTATTGTTTGAAATTATTTTTAATATGATTCAGTTTTAAAAATGGTCACAGCTTTATCTTATCTACTAATATTCACTTATTCCCTTTGCTATGTGAACACGCATTTTGCAAAGAGAACAGTCTTTAATAAATCAGCCCTAAGGTGAGCACAGATTTATCTTTTTTGCTAACCATAAGAACATACTGTACGTTTTGCAAAGTGAACAGTCTTAATCAGTCCTAATGTGCTAGCTATAGGAACATACATTTTGCAAAGTGAACAGTCTTTAGTAAATCATCTTTAACTTTTTTTAAGGTGAGCACAGATTTGTCCAATTTGCTAGCTATAAGAACATATATTTTGCAAAGTGAACAGTCTTTAGTAAATCAGCCCTAAGATGAGCAAAGGTGTCTGTTATTCGCTAACTTTCACTGAGTGGTACATTTTGCAAAGTGAACAGTATCTACTCTTTTGGTAAATGAACCCCAAAGAGATCACAGTTTCACCTTTTCACTGACCTACCTGATCATTCACCTTACAAGTGAACATTGTCTATTCCTTCAGTAAATCACCCCTCATTTACCTCTCTCTGGTTGTTAATTCTGATATTTAAAGCCTCAGTGATTGAAGCCGCCAGGATAGGTATTCCATATAGAAGATAGCACTTGTTTCCCAGCTGATAATACTAGCCTGCTTATTATCAGTATACACTGACAGCAATTTACCAGTGCTGGATTCTCAAATCTATATAGTTCATGTAGATTGATTGTTTCTTTGCTTTTCATCACTTACAATGAATTACCTTCTTAAATTTTAGACCTCTCTACTTTGTCAAACATGCCAGATGGATTTTCTTCCTATTGCAGTTTTACGAGAGAGGAAAGGCTCCCATATGTGTATACTACACATCGTCGTTAACAAACATGACAAAACAGCATCCCACAGCAAGACAAATAGAAGGCTGAAAGAACTCACATCCTCCAAAAAAAAAAAAAATTGATTGGTTTAGCGTGCGAGAAATTATGTAAAAGTATCTTAAAAGAGATGGCTGTCACATTATGATCTGTAACCATAATAGGAAAATTGTGTGACTTTGTAACTGTATTTTGTTACCACATGAATGCTTTTTTTCCCAGACCATTAACCAGCAATGATTCCTCCTTAGATAGTAAGTATCCAAACTCCACGATGACTACTTCGTCCTATAGTATTGATGTGCTGTCATAAAACTAACCCCTAGAAATCAACTAAACTATATATATATATAGTACATGTACACAGTATATAAAAAATATACACATAAATGTATATACAATAAATATACAATAAATATATACAGTGTTTATATATACTGTACACGCACTGCATACATATTATGTATAGTTTTCATATAGTGTGTACTGATGAGTGGCGTTATATAGGTACTTTACATATACTTATAAGTTTATATGGTTCAACTAGTGTGTACTGATGAGTGGTGTTATATAAGTACTTTACATATACTTTTTCAACTAGTGTGTACTGATGAGTGGCGTTATATAGGTACTTTACATATACTTATATGTTTATATGGTTCAACTAGTGTGTACTGATGAGTGGCCTTATATAAGTACTTTACATATACTGTACTTATATGTGTATATTTTTAAGGGGCTATATATATATATATATATATATATATATATATATATTATACTGTATATATACTTATATATGATGTACTGATGAGTGGCCTTATATAAGTACTTTATATATACTGTACATATATGTGTATATTGTTCAAATAGTACGTGCTGATGAGTGACTTTATATAGATACGTACACATACTTAATGTGTATATTTTTCATTTACTGTGCACTGATGAATATATCTAGATAGATAGATAGATAGATAGATAGATAGATAGATAGATAGAATACTGTACATATACTTATATGTTTATTTTGTTCAAAAAGTGTGTACTTATGAGTGGTACTTATATATGCATGTTGTTCAAATAGTGTGTGCTGATTAGTGTAAAATGTGTATATTTTTCATATACTGTGTACTGATGAATATATATATATATATATATATATATATATATATATATATATATATATATATATATTACTTTACATATATATATGTAAACTTTACATATACTTATATGTGTATATTGTTTACATAGTGTGTATTGCTGAGTGGCTTTATATAGTTTTATATAGTTACTGTACATAGCTACATAGCTCCAGTTAGCTGTGCAGCCTATATATATATATATATATATATATATATATATATATATATATACATATATATATATATATATATATATATATATATATATACATATATATATATATATATATATATATATATATATATATATATATATATATATATTACATGCACAGTATATGGAAAATATACACACACGTATATACAGTAAATGTTTACTGTGTGTATATATACACTGTACATACACTGCATTTGTAAATTTTTCATATAGTGTGTGCGGCTTATATATATATATATATATATATATATATATATATATATATATATATATTGCACATATATATTTATATGTGTATATTTTGCATATAATGTGTATTGATGAGCGGCTAGATAGATAGATAGATAGATAGATAGATAGATAGATAGATAGATAGATAGATAGATAGATAGATAGATAGATAGATAGATAGATATAGATGCATTTGTATGTGTATATTTTTCATATAGTGTGCACTGATGATTGGCTTTATTGTATCACCAGTGTAGTGTTTGTTTCCTCCATGCTTGCATTTGGCTATTTTTCTTCCAAGTTTATTTCAATAAGCAGGATTCCCTTGAGGGATAAATCCCAATTTGCTGGAAAAATCCCCCCTTTTCTTTTGAACAGTTGTGAGTGTGGTTGGGGTAGATAGGACAATATGCCCCTGGTGACAACTCTAAATAAATATGGTTTTACAGCTGAGACAAATGTAGACATATCCCATTGGAGTCAGTGGGGTTTGACAGGTGTAGCTGGGACAATCATCAGAGTAGCATAACAGCGTTTGTTATGATTATATGTTTATTATATGTACCGAAAGGTAGTCGAACCGCATGATTGTAAGCTATGATTTGTCTATAGACCAAGAAATAGAAAAGAGCCTTGTTTTCTATGATGTCATAAAGAATTGTTTTGTAAGCTAAATGGTCATATCATATGTTAGAACATGGCATAGATTGTGCCCCTGTGTATTGCACCCCATTCCCTCATGCCATGATATATGATAGTCGTGGAGTTTGTGAGCCCTCTGTAATCTGGAGCTATGACCATGATAAGCCGGCACCATGTACCCACCACTGGCACAGTCCACATCCACCACTTATCCTTCATTCTTCACACTGGCTCAGCTAAGGGACTTGTTATGGCTCTGACTGCAGGAACTCAATCCTCCAATTCCACTGGCGGAATCCGACACATCACCATACACCCCGACCTCGGGGAAGATGGCATTCATCACTTTAATTGCATCACCTGCTGAAAACTTCACATTGTAGCTGCTGGACATAAGAAGAGATCGGTTATTATACAACGCCTGCATCATTGGCATAGAGAGGGCACTCAGGGGCTTGTCATTCAAATACACAGAAATACAGGAGTCAATCTATTCTTACTATTTCTCTAAATAATAGCTTTGCTCTCCGTGCTGTGCTTTTTATCATTTCTAATTTAAATGAATTCAGGGATTCCCTTTTTCTATTAAAACGATGTCTCCAAATGCTCATCAATGCTATTACTGAAAAGTTACATAGGATGAGTTTTTATCTAGTTTACGATATCTCTGCACTACCCAGTTATTTATGCCATGTTTATTTATTTATGGCAAATCTACAACAGGATAACTGCCAAGATCTGGGGGGGATTTGCTAAGACTGGAGCAACAGCATTTGGTGCAGCTTGGCATAGTAACCAATCAGTTTCTAGCTTCATTATTCAGTTCAGTTAAGCTTGAAAAATGAAAGAGAGAAGCTGGTTGCCACGCACAACTGCTTCAGATTCTGTCTTCTTAGGTTGGTCGGTTTTAGTAAATATGTATGTTAGTAATAATAATAATAATAATAATAATAATAATGTTGCTGTTATTATTTCCCCCATGCAGGCATACTGTTCTTATGTTCGTCAAATATTTAGCACAGAATATCCAGAACGCAAACTTAGCTATTTAAAATGTTATAATATATAATAATATATAATGCTATGCCAGGGCTAGAGTTCTGTGTGCGGTTACCTCTACTTCAACCATATAGAAATTCTGGATATATAGCAGTTTAACTTTAATTACTCCATTTATTTCATATCCGTAGCATGTATCGATCAAACTCAAAATAATGGTGAATGGGAGTAGAATATTTTGATGACAAAAAATAAATAACTAGTGAAAATCACTGACTTCATAGTGAGATGAAAAGAAATAGTTCAATTTTTTCATTAAAAAAATAGACATATTAATTTATTATTATTATTAATAATAATAATAATAATAATAATAGTAGAAATAGTGATAATAATAATAAAAACAATAATTATTATTATTTGTGTTATGTATGTTATTATTATTATTAGCAGTAGTATTAGTGGTAGTAATGATAACAAATCAAAGTAATAACAATAATAATAAAAATTATTAGTAGTAGTAGAATAATAATAATATTATTATTAATATTAATACTACTACTACTACTACTACTACTACTACTACTACTACTACTACTACTACTAATAATAATAATAATAATAATAATAATAATACATTATTATCATTATTATTGTTATTGTAATAATAATAATATTAGTAGTAGTAGTAGTAGTAGTAGTAGTAGTAGAAGAAGAAGAATTGTAATAATAATTTGGTGTAATTACTATTCGTTGTTTTCTTTGTCTGATTGCAAAGCAAGGGTTAAAAGAAAGAAAAAAAATGATTCAGCCCACATGTGTGCATACCCTGAGATCCCCAGGTTCCAGCCAACACAAGTGAGCTGTATATGAGAGACTTAGAGGCTGAGGGTATGCTGGGAACAAAGTCCTATTTCCTTCTCCTCAGTCAGGAAAGCTGTGAAGTCCTCCATCCCGTTGCACCTCTAAACATTTTAACAACTCCCAGCATAAACCTTCTCAACCTATAAAAAGGAAGCCTTAACTTTTTATTAAGGTGCTAAATTCAACTTACTGTGGTAAAAACACCAATGTTCTTCTTCTTTTAGGAAGGGAAAAGCCTCAGCCAGTGTGATAAAATTATACTATAATTAGGTGAAAACCTGACTAATTGAGATGAAAATGCATGCATAAAGTTTAGAGCATAACTTGCAAGAGCCCATATGTTTAATGATGTTACTGGAACGTGTTTACATCTCCAACTAAAGTTTGCCATTCTGTCCAAAAGTTCATTTGATTGTGTCCCAAAATATTACCCAGAATCCCAAGACCCTTTTACAAGCTTTGTTCTGGCTGACCCAACTAAACTATGGCTCATTTGCAGATAGTTAATGGGACCCTGTCACCTGATGCAACACCCCAAGTCCTAAATGAGTTTTTACATATCAACTTAAAGAAATATTTACTATTATTAACCATTTCGTGGACAATCTACTGTAAAAATGTATTTCTCGTGGGGAAGATTAATGGCGTTAGAAGTAATATAGGCTTAAAAAGGTTATGCACTACATATACACTCCAGTATACTACCACACTGCTACCGTTGCAATGACTAGAGCCATTGATGCTGGATTACTAAGGAGTTATACACTGTATACTATAGTTGCAACGGCTAGAGCCATTGATGATACATTTCTAAAGTCTATCTATCTATCTATCTATCTATCTATCTATCTATCTATCTATCTATCTATCTATCTGTATTAGCGTTGCAATGACTATAGAACCATTGATGCTGAAAGAACTTATACACTATGGGGTTGTTTAATTAAAACTGGAGAGTGCAAAATCTGGTGCAGCTGTGCATGGTAGCCAATCAGCTTCTAACTTCAGCTTCTTCAATTAAGCTTTGGCAAAAAAAAAAAAACTGGAAGCTGATTGGTTTCTCTGCAGAGCTGCATGACATTTTGCACTCTTCGGCTTTAGTAAATCAACTCCTCTGCATATTGTATAGTTGCAAAGACTAGAGCCATTCATGCTGAAGTATTAGGACTAATACACTAAATACTATAGTTGCAATAACTAGAGTTATTAATGCTGAATTACTAAAAACGTTATATACACGATTCGTAATATAGTTGCAATGACTTAAGCCACTGATGCTGAATTACTAAAGGGAGTATATGTTATAGCTGCAGCCACTAGAGCCACTGATGCTGAATTACCAAAGGGAGTATATGTTATAGTTGCAGCCACTAGAGTAGAGCCATTGATGCTGAATTACTAATATATATATATATATATATATATATATATATATATATATATATATATATATATATATATGCTATAGCTGCAGTGGCTATCTATTGATGCTGAATTACTAAAAGAATTAAAAGGAATTATAGAATATATATTATATATACCATAGTTGCAATGGCTACAGAGATTGATTCTATATATGTATATATATATATATATATATATATATATATATATATATATATATATATATATATATATATATGTGTGTGTGTGTGTATGTGTGTGTGTGTGTGTGTGTGATGTTGTAGAGAGACTATGGTATAGACTATGGTATAGCTGCAATGAATAGGGTTGATTGATTGTTGTATTGTAGTATTAATACTGAATTAATAAGATTAATAAAATAGCGAAACATTTTCAGCCATAAATATTCATTCTAATTGTCCAATCATGTGAAAAGCCAATTCTTCTCCCCCTATTTGGTCTACACATGATTGGATTGGATTAGTTATAGTGATCATTCACACAATTTGATGTGTGCAGCTTCTTTTTTCTTTTCTTTTTTTTTTTTTTTTACTCCTTTAGTAAATCAGTGTCGATGCGGATATATTGGAGTGTCCAAACTTTCTTTGCAGACCTTGAGATGCATGATCAGCGAATTCTCCCCATAGTTAGTATGAGAGCAGATTTTTGCCTAGACTAATGAAGGCTGCTTGGAAATGATGGGCTGTGAGTGCAGTATTGGGTGGGATGAATGAGGAATAATAATGAGGAGAGCAGGGTTCCAGGCTTGGGGACATGACAAGCTCAGACCTTCCTCAGCCTAATTTGGAAGTAGGTCCGGCTCTGCACTAATGATGGCACTGTGATTGGTCCGATGTACGTGTGATTGACACATGTGACGGCTCCTCCCTGTCCTGCAGCTTTATTGTCACTAATGAAGCAAGTTCTTCCCGGCCCTCTCCTATCCGAGTGCTGACAGTCCCAGGCTACAAATTTCAATTAGCAGCTCTAATTTGTGTCCGGGGCTCTGCAAGCCGTGTCAGTGTGTCCTGGCCCGCCGGACGAGTCACAGCTTGGAGGAGGAGGGAGACAAGGAGAGGAAGCCTTCACATCCCAGTGTGGGGGGACTGAACATTCCCGGGACTTATACAGGACTGGATTACACCTAATGCCTGAATAGAGCCTGAAATCTGCACCGGACATACATGGCAGACAAGAGGAGGTCACCTTGTACCATGAGCCTCAAGGCACACGCCTTCTCCGTGGAGGCTCTCATCGGGGCTGAGAAGGAGAAGAGGAAGAAGAAGAGGAAGCTGGAGGATGGACATGGCGACCGGAGTTCTGCAGAGGGATCCGAACTTCTCTCCGGACAACAGTCCGCGGTCACCGACCTGGATCACTCTGTGTGCGGGATACTGGGAGCCTGTGAGTGTACCCCCACTCTATAATAGATGTAACCCCACCCCCCCCATAGATGTACCCTACTTCTTCATGATATATGTACCCCCCTTCTATAGTAGATGTACCCTACTTCTCTATTATAGATCTACCTCCTTTTTATAGTAGATGTACCCTACTTCTCCATAATATATGCATCCTCTTTCTATAGTAGATGTATCCTACTTCTCCATAATATATGTACCCCCTTTCTATAGTAGATGTACTCTACTTCTCTATCATAGATCTACCCCCTTTCTATAGTAGATGTACCCTACTTCTCCATAATATATGCATCCTCTTTCTATAGTAGATGTATCCTACTTCTCCATAATATATGTACCCCCTTTCTATAGTAGATGTACTCTACTTCTCTATCATAGATCTACCCCCTTTCTATAGTAGATGTACCCTACTTCTCCATAATATATGTACCCCCTTTCTATAGTAGATGTACCCTACTTCTCCATAATATATGTACCCCCTTTCTATAGTAGATGTACCCTACTTCTCCATAATATATATACCCCCTTTCTATAGTAGATGTATCCTACTTCTCTATCATATATCTACTCCCTTTTCTATGATAGATGTACCCTACTTCTCTGTGATAGATCTACCCCCTTTCTATAGTAGATGTACTCCCCCATAGATGTACCCTACTTCAAGCTCTATGATAGATCTACCCCCCTTTCTATGGTGTACCCGCCTCATAGATGCACCCTACTTCTCTATGATATATATACCCCCTTTCTACAATAGCTGCACCAACTTTTTCTATAATAACTATATCTCCTTCTCTGTAATAGATGAATTCCCTCCTCTACATATACTCCACTAAATGTACAATTAAATGTACCCCCTTCTCTGTAATAGATGAATTCCCTCCTCTACAATCCATGTACTCCATCTCTGTAATAGATGAACCCCATTCTTTAAAATAGATGAACCCCTTCTCCATAATAGACGAACCCCTTCTTTATAATGGATGACACTCCTTATCTATAATCTATGTGCTCCTTTAAATGTACCCCTTTTCTATAATAGATTAACCCCCATTTTTTATATTAGACGAACCCCTTCTCCATAATGGTTGAACCACTTTTCCATAAAACATAAACCCTCCTCTCTATAATCCATGTGCGCCATTAAATGTACCCCTTTTTTTAAATAGATGAACCCCCTTCTCTGTAATCCATGTGCTCCATTAACTGCACCCCCTTCTCTATAATAGATGGACCCCCTTCTCTATAAAAGATGTAACCCCTTTTCTTTATAGTCCATGTATTCCATTAGATGTACCCACCCGTCCCCGTCTCCCTCTCTCTATACCCTACTTATAATAACTGTACCTCCTTACTTATAGTAGATGTACCTTCCTTCTCTAACAGATATACTCCATTGGATGTAATACTTCATTAACACACTGCTCCAGGAGACACACTGCCCAGGGCAAAAGAACTACTTTCCCTTCACTAAGCAGAAAACTGTACTTTTTTCTCTTTCTCCTCACTTTAAAAAAAAAATCTTTTAAAAAAGTCAACTTTTTTTATCTTTGTATTTCGAGATATATATATATATATATATATATATATATATATATATATATATATATATATATATATATATATATATATATATATATATATTTATATAGATCTATAGATCTATAGAGAGAGAGATAGAGAGAGAGATCTATATATCTATATATCTTCGTATCTCTAAAAATATTTCAGTATGTTTTATTATATAAATTCTTGACTCTAAATATTTTCTATATATCTCTAGGGCTCTATTTATCAATGTTTTCACTCAAGGTTCACACATTTTTTTTCAGAACGCAGAATTCTATTAGAAAATGTGTGAAAAGATATTTACACACTAATTAGATACAGACATAAGGGTTTATTTATCAAGGTTTTTACCTATGATTCACACATTTGTCAAAACGTAGAATTCCCTTAGAAAATGTGTGAATCTTGGGTGAAAACCTTGATAAATAAATCCTTATGTCTGTATCTATATATGTATATAAATATCTTTGTCAATGGCTCGCTATCTCTGTGTATGTATATCATTGACCTAAAGTTAACTTCGTTGATGAGTATCACCTAGAACGCGACACTATGTACATTTTTTTTTAAATTGTATATTTTCTCCAGCAAAATGGACCCACTAATTATATGCGTTCTATAAAACATATCTAGCTTTGAAAAATCCTCACTTGGGTTACATTTGATTTGAACCATTACATACACCGAATCACAGGCCCATAATGTGTTCTTCATTTTAGAATTAAAATCTTAGTATTTCCCCCAGATAGAAATGAAAAAAATTAGGATGTTGTAATTGTCAGTGAACATGGATACATTTTCCGACGTTATCAAAGTGAGGGATGGTATATTTATGCATATTGTTGTGATCACATTTTTTGACATCTTGCTAAGATTGTCATGACAAAGTTACAAAATGTTTGCTGTGTGGTGTGATTGGTACAGAACGATGTGTACCGCTAACCTGATGGGATGGAACTCGTATCTCCTCACACCTCTGAGCATAACCTCTCTATAGAATGCTAGAAAGAAAGAAAAAAATCTAGAATGCATCAAATATATTTTTAAAAAATAGTATATATGTGTATAAATATATATATCTCCTTTAACAAGTAAAAGAGCAGTTTGACAGATTTATGGACTACATATCTATCCTTTGATTGGATATATATATATATATATATATATATATATATATATATATATATATATATTCATATAAATATAATCATCCAACAAACAAAATATATAAAAAACGTAAACACAATCTCCAATCAGAAAAATATTTACTTCCACATGGAAACTTCTGTATAGTGAATGTAGCGATTGTACAGTTCAAGCATCCCTGCTCTTCATCAAGCTGTGTGGACAGAATATCTATATCTATAGCTCAAAAGATGTTTTAAGGGTTGCAACACTCCAGGATATTTTATCACACAAAAATAAAATAAAAAAATAAATATGCAAAACGGTTTCAAAACTGTCCCCAAAATACTTTAGTATATTTATTTATAAGACAAGACATTGGATTGGGCGGTACACCCCATGTGTGTGTGTGTGTATATATATATATATATATATATATATATATATATATATATATATATATATATATATATATATATATATATAAATGTTTACATTTATTTTATTTTATTTTTTTTTTCAATGTATTTATTTATTTGCATACTGATGCTTACACGCTGTTGCTCCCATTGAGTTTTATATTTATGTGTCAGAAGCATGTTTTTCATACGATATACTACTAATAATGTATAAATATACAGCTGTCGCCCTGAGATGTGTGGTTATGCTCCGTGTAGTAGACCCTAGACGGTGTAGGTTGTCCCTGACTCCCGACCCTTGTGTCCTCCCAGCAGCTCCCAGTGAGGACTCATATGGAGGAGTGAAGGCAGCAGCTGTCTCGTGCAGTCCTCCCCTGACGTCCCCCGTGGTGTCGGCCCCGGTGGGCTCCTCTTCCTCGGTGATTCGTGTTGATCTGCAGGGAGCAGAATTATGGAAACGATTCCATGAGATCGGAACCGAGATGATCATCACCAAGGCCGGGAGGTGAGAGATCTCTTCAGTCTCCAGAGCTAAGGCGATGGAGGTCACTCTCCAGGTTTCCAATCCTCGGTGGAAATGTTGAGGGAGATGTAAGGAACGCTGTGAAGTAGCTTGGTGTAAATGTACATGAGCCAGAGAGCAGCCAAGCCTAAAGCTATCCATCATCATGCTGGATGTAGGGTGATTGCCAGGGGGCCAGTGACATCCTCCTAGACATGTCTTGGCTCCCTGCTTCTTGGTAGAGGCCAGCTATTTCACTTAGAATATTTCCATCATGATGTATTTGTTGGATAAACACCATGCACTGTTAATCACCTCTGCCATTACCTAGACTACAGCCTGCCCCAAAACCTGAATTTCTCACACCATTAAGGGATATTCACCTGGACCTGAGGCCATGAGGCCAGCATCTCTGCCAGTAGTAGAAAATAAACAAGACCAAGGATAAAAGGGAACCCTGAAGCTGATTTATGAATCCAGGAGGTGTGATGTGCTCATAGTAACTATTTAGATTGCAGCTCTCATTTTTGGCAATGTACTGGTTGCTTTAGGCAACCCATTTTCCCTCCACGGTGTTCCCTAACCTACAGGTTCATTCCTAGGTTTACAAGTATATGAAGGCTAGTCTGGGTTGTGTGATAACAGTGCCAACAGTGTGTCAACAAATGTTGCCTTAGGTCAAGATATGAGCTTACTTCTGATTTAGGAACTGCTTAGGACAGATTGACTTGGGTCTCTGACTCAATGATTCTGCTAAGGAACACATCCACATAGATTTCCTTCCTAGCACTGATGTCACCACTTTCACCCTGATCATCAAACAATTGCTGATCTTACAGATGTTTACAATAAGCGTTTTGCCTCACTCCCCAAGGAGATCGGACATCTAGATTTACATATTTGAAAGATATCAGTATAGGGTCCCAACACCTAAATTGAAACTTACAGCATGATGAAGTGACTACAGATGGCAAGTCTATTTTATCAGCCTTTAACATGGAGCTGAGTCTGTGTAGTGCTCATTAGAGCGAGATCCATGAATTCCGTCTTCTTCAGAAAAGACATGGTTCAAAGACAGATGTACAAGGAAACCTGGCTATTATACAAGGAACTCAGCTTATTAAAGATTGCAAAAACATATTTGATTAAATCCATGTGTTACAGGCTACATTTCAGTGCCTCTATAACAGTGATCTAAATGCTGTTCCAATCGGCACAATGCAGCATTTGTCCAGTGGATTTTCAGCCAAAGGCTGTGTGTTTTACAGGTGCACAGACTTAGAAAATATGAAGACATTTTCTTGGCTGTCAGTGCCTCTGTAGAGGGTCTGCCATACACCGGGGGCTCTAACTGGACACAGAGTCTTCATAAATCTTCTCAGAATCCACTGGAGAGTACTCCTATCTGGAGGCCTGATGTTTGCTGCATCCTCAGCAATCAGGATATGGGGGTTTACAATATATTGGCCAGCTTGTTACTGGGATTACGTCACAGGGGAAAAGGCAATATGCCAAATGGCCAACACAACCAATTGGCAATTTTGTTTCATTGTATTGATTTCACTCACTGATAAGAGTTGGCATTTGATTGATTTCTGCGAGGCTGATCAAACAAACGGGAAAAAAATGAATATACAACTGGAGTTGTTGTCTCTGACAACCAATCAGATTTTGCTGTGTGAAAAATGAATCAGGAATTTGGATTGGTTGTTTTAAGTATCAACTTAATTTGGTGCTCATTTTTCATTTTGTTTTGATGAATTAGCCAGTTTGGGTCATTAGGCCTTAAGCATTATTTTTATTTCATTAAGTGTCTCCTCAAAGCCATACTAGTCTTTCAATCCGAATGGTTGTTTAATGGCAGCCTAGACAGGCTGACTTAATTTTCCCCCTAGGAAACCAATTTCAGTCTGGAAAGAGATGTTGGGCCCATTCACACCAGAAACTGCACACAACTGAGCGTTTTTGACTGCAGGTTTACATGCATTTGAAGTGAAATTTGAAGCGCGATTGACGTTCGCTTGACGTGCGCTTGAATGCATTTTGCATACGTTCTGTGGTGCGTTTAGCACTGTATTTGCAGTGCATTTTTCTATATGCTTTTGGGTTTAGCTTTCTTGGCTTAAAGGGATGCAGTGCAGTGCATTTGAAGCACATTTGTAGTGCGTTTGTAGCATGTTCCCTTCATTTGCGGCACAGAAAAATGCAGCATGCTCTACTTTTTTTAACTGTGCTGAACTGCACTGCAATGATGTGAACTATGCCCATAGGATTACTTTGATTCTGGGCTGTCTATGCATTTGGAGTGCAGTTCAAAATGCATCCAGCTGCAGCAAACTGCATCCAACTGCGTTCAAGGTAAAAAGAGCCCTTTAACCACTTGCCGACCTGCTCATGCAGATATACTGTGGCAGGTCGGCTCTCCTGCGCAAACTTTTGGACCTGTACGTCAGTCCACAAAAGCAGGATAGCAAGTGCGCAGGGCAGGAGCATGCCCGTGGGTCCTGCAGACTCGATGTCCGCCAGCGGCACGCGATCGCGGAGAGGAGAGGCAGAACGGGGAACTGCCTATGTAAACAAGGAATTTTCCCATTCTGCCTAGTGACATGACAGGGATCTACTGCTCCCAGTGATTGGGAACAGTGATCTCTGTCATGTTTCGGTAAGCCCACTCCCCCTACAGTTAGAATACGCTGTGGGAACACACTTAACCCCTTGATCACCCCCTAGTGTTAAACCCTTCCCTGCCAGTGTCATTTTTACATTGATCAGTGCATTTTTTTTGGTCCCCAAAAAGTGTAATTTGGGGTCAGATTTGTCAGCCGCAATGTCGAAGTCCCGCTAAAAATTGCAGATCGATACTAGTAAAAACAATAAAACAAAAATAAAAGTCCCTAAATCTTTCCCATAGTTTGTAGACCCAATAACTTGTGCGTAAACCAATCAATATACGCCTATTGCTTTTTTTTTTACTATAAATATGTAGAAAAATATATATAGGAGAAACTGATGAATAAATAATTTTTTTTTATATTTTTGTTTTGGATATGTATTATAGGAGAAAGTAAAAAAAATAGTTTTTTTTTTTTCAAAATTGTCGGTCTTTTTTTTGTTTATAGCACAAAAAATAAAAACCGCAGAGGTGATCAAATAAGACCCAAAGAAAACTCTATTTGTGGGAAAAAAAGGATGTCAAATTTGTTTGGGTACAGCATCGCACGACCACGCAATTGTCAATTAAAGTAACGCAGTGCCGTATCGCAAAAAATTCTATGGTCATTAAGGGGGTAAATCCTTCGGGGGCTGAAGTGGTTAAGAGTTAATTTTTGCGGTTTGGAAACAAAAATCACATAGCAAAATATTTTAGGTTATTTCATAATCTGTCTATTAACATAAAGACAGATGATTTACATGCTTTTAAGATAGAGCTGTATAACATTTAAATCTCTATTACAGGCGGATGTTTCCAGCTATGAGAGTGAAGATCTCTGGGCTAGATCCACATCAACAATATTACATAGCCATGGATATAGTGCCCGTGGACAATAAAAGATATCGGTAAATATGCAACTAATGTGCATGTGTACATTTGCTGTAAGCTGTCACTCAAATCTGCTTTGGAAGAAGCTTGCTGAGGGTATTTTAGGATGTAGTGACGTGTGTTACATATGATGATTGCTGCATGAGAATGCCTATATGTGTATATGCAACATCTGCTGTTTAGTAGTGATGTGAAACATTATTATTTTGGTCTCTAAGGATCTAATTCAGCGTACAGATTTATATGATTTAATTATACGTATGTGAATTATAATTATTTATGGCCCGTCTAATCCCCTTGCTTAGGGTTGTGTCAGGAATATTGATTGTACTGCATGACCAAACTCTATTTGTAACTTTTTTTTTTTTGCAATGCAGCATAAAAGCCTAAAGTGGAAGTTCAAATTGTGTCAGTCAGCAGCTGTTCCTAAATCTGTATATATCTATAGATATCTATATCTATATAGATATAGATATCTAGATATAGCTATAGATATCTATACATATACATCTATAGATATATATGTTTGATGTGTGTTTATATTCAGTTTTGCTTTTCATGTCTGAGGTTGCCAATTTATGTTTATATCAATTTTGCTTTTAATCTTTAGGCCCATTGATTTATGTTTATATCAATTTACTTTTAATGTTCGCATTTGCAGATTTGTCAATGTTTTGTGGCTGCATATTTGTTTTATACAAGTTGTGGTTTTGGTGATGGTGTGATATATATATATATATATATATATATATATATATATTTTTAATAGTCTTTCCATATGGCAACTTCAACAGAAATTATATAATTTATTTCTTCTTAAATTCCCTAGAAGTTTACTAGGTAAGCGTCAATCCCTTCATACAGCAGCTCCAATGTGAGATCACAATTAAAAAAAGAGTATTAAAAAAACACAAATACATCTATTCGTCTGCCTGTCTGGGTATATTTCTGAATAACGTTTACAGCTGCTGCAAACAGTGGCTGATATATTAAGAAACCATAGGACCATTCAACTTTTAGGTGTCCTATCAGGTTGAGGGAAGTGTCATCAATTGATTTATTTGATTGTTGAATTACATGTTGTGATTTTAATTTATTTCCTCTTATCCTGATTAGGTGTTTGAAAGGAAAGCAGGTTGGCTGGTGCAATAATTCTTTTCTGAATCATCCCCATGATTTAACTTGTCCATTTGAAATGTGCTCTTTGGCAGTGCAGTTATGGTTGGATTTGTACACATACAGCTATAGAATGGTTTCTGTATATATCATTCAGAATCAGGACAATGTAATTGCTTGCAAAGTATGTGAGTGCTTAGAGTAATTGCTGTTTTTCAGTGGTAAACTGTTATACGGTGTACATGGAATAGCATATTCCTAAGTGGCATGGACATAAATTACAAACATGAAATACAGCAGCATAACATTTGTATTTGTGATGGAATAACAGTGTCGCATTTGTATCAGAACTAGTCTCTTGTCACCGGGAGTGCAGTTCAGTGTTTTATACATATGCGTTTATACATATCTGCAAAACATATTATGCGCTCCACTGGGAATATTAGGGAGTATAGTACAGTTTTCCATACATATATTTATTAACTGTTATTTGTTTCTACTTTAACAGACACATGTATTTTATAGGTGGATTTTACATCATAATTTCTGTTAGTACAGTGCTCTTTAACCTTTGTAGTCATTTAAAATGTTAACTATCTGCTTTTATGTTATCCATGGCATTTACATTTTATGAATGATGAATGCCAAGATTTATTTTACAATTTGCATTTTCTTGAGAAGATCATTTATGTTACCTTATGTAACACTGGAAGTACTTGGTTACAGTAAACTGCCATCATTATTACATATCTAAGCCTAAAAAATACATTGTTTTTGAAAAATATTATGCTTTATAAAAACAGTAATTTCTGTAATGCATTGAGATAGTAAAGGTCTACCAATTGACCCAACTGAATGAAGGTGAATCTGTGAAATATAAGGGTCTCAGTGTAGAACAGCAGACTCTACTAATGTTAAAAAAAAAAAAAAAAATGTTCCTATTAAATTCATGCTATCCATACTGAGTAAACAGCTGTGGAAAAAGCAGGAATTTTAGAATCTTTAATTTAAATATGTCTCCGCATTGCAGAATGCTGCAAAGAAACTGCATTTGGCTTTACAGTGTGCTGTGCATGGCTGCTGCAATTATAAAGTATGGCTGCGTCCAAAGTGTAATTTGTGGCATTAGTTCAGATGTTGATAGACTCATTAAAAACACATTAGGGTTGATTTACTAAAGGGGTAGAGACTGTGCAAAGTGAATGTTCACTTTGTGAAGTGAATGTTCACTAATCCTAGTAAATAAGGTAGTCTGTATCCACAATAAATACCCAATCGTGTGCAAGAAATTAATAAAAACAGTATTTTTGCTTGCACATGTTTGGATTAAGTAAACACAGTTTCACGTTATTATTCCTTGCACAATAATCAAAGGCAACACAGATTCATCTTTTTTCTACCAGCTATCACTTTGCAAGTGATTGCGATCTCCAGTACCTTAGTAAATCAACCCCATTATTTTTAAGTGAACAAACGCATGTCTAAGTATGATTTCTCCTATTTAAGTCAGATTCTCCTTTGGGAGGTTTAAAAAGTGTTTAGCTAAATGGCTGTTTCAGATTGGTAAACCTTTAGCCAATCAACACTTATCACCTTGGAGGTTATTTATTGAAGCAGGAGGGTGCAAAATCTGGTGCAGCTCTGCATAGAAACCAATCAGCTTCCAGGTTTTAGGCTACTTTCACACTGAGGCACTTTACCGGCACTATATCGCTAAAAATAGCGACTGCAAAGCGCCTGTAAAGCGCCTCTCTTCCCACTCCACTGTGAAAGCCTGAATGCTTTCACACTGGAGCGGTGCGCTGGCAGGATTCTCAAAAAAGTCCTGCAAGCAGCATCTTTGAGGTGTGGTAGGAGCGGTGTATACACCGCTCCTACAGCGCCCCTGCCAATGGGCAGCACCGCCACCTTTTAACCCTTTTCTGGCCGTTAGTGGGGGTTAAAAGCGCCCCGCTAGTGGCCGAAAAGTGGCGGAAAAACGACGGTAAAGCACCGCTAAAAATAGCGGCGATTTACCGCCGACGCCCACCCGCCCCAGTGTGAAAGTGCCCTTACTGTCAAAGCCTAATTAAACAAGCTAAAGTTAGAAGCTGATTGGCTAACCTGCACAGCTGCACCAGATTCTGAGTGCACCAGTTTTAGTAGATCAACCCCACATTATTCTTTGTGCTGAAGAATCTGAAATGTGCAACAATTGTTGCATCACTAGAAAGCCCTTTAGTGTTCTTGAAACACTTACATTTAATAAAATTGTACATTTGATTTAGAAAAATATATATGTACTTATGGGAGAGTTTGAACAGTTAATTAAAATACCTAATTTAGAATGGGGGTTTAATGTGGGTTTACTTTTAGATCAGATTCTTTGTACCTGGGAAGAACCCTTGAACCTAGGTTCTAGGTCTACACAGGGCCTCCATTTCTACACATATGCAAGTTGACACTAAACCTCTTTATCATGATAGTTGCAGTCCAGTGCCAGAACCTTTGATGCTCATGGAGGCTCTGTCGGTGCTGTGGGGTTATACTATGCTGAAGAGAAGTTGAGGAATTATTTACAGCCTGGGCCTAGGAACCCCAGCCATCCCCAGTCACATGGGAAATTATACCCCCTTTATCATTTATTTCTTGAATTTCACTCAGTGCACTTGAATTTTGTCTACATTGAATCTACATTGCTGGATGATGTGATTGACATTGAATTTACATCAGGGGACATTGTTTATTTTCTAGTACTTTTTCGTGGTATGTGTGTTTTTATTTGCTATTTACATTTTTTGGTGAATAAGTAACAAGGAATATTACATATCCCTTACTCATTCAACTAGGAAGGAAGATGAATATCTGGGTGCTCCCTTATCCTAAAGGGAGCTTCCAGAATCCAATAGGTCCCCCGTAGACCCCCACATCTATTTTGGGGGACAGATTGTGGAAATAAAGACCCTTGTCTCCATCATATGTCCCTTTGAGAGAATTGCATGGGGTCCCCCTGAATATTCATAAATTATCTTTATCCAGGCATGAAGTCTGGATGACCAGGAAAGAGGGGAACAGTGAGTATGTGCCCTCTCCTAAACCATAGGAACCATACCAGCCTGAGGAAGGAGATGAGGGGTAGTTGGCAAAGCTTTCTCCCTTGGAAGGCACCTTGTTTCCATGTTGATGAGGGCAGGAGCCTCATCCCCACATTAGTTATTGGAATCTTATTGGAATCTGGAAGCCTCTTTTAGAAAAAGGGAGGCTGAAGATATTCACTCCACTCCCTAGGTTAAGTAAGGAAGGAGTAAGAAGTGCATAGTAGGCTCTGTTACTCATTCACAAAAAATGTAAGTAGTAGGTAACAGCATTCACACCATGAAAAGGTCCTTTACTGTCTCTTGATGTAAATCCAACACCAGTTAGATCATTCAGCCAACATGATGACCCATTGCTACTTCCTGTTGAAAATGCTAGTGCTTCTGGAATGTAAAGACAGGAAGTGATCTCAGGTGATGTCATTGACCAGGATCCATGACCTGTTTGTTTACAAACAAGCCGGCAGAGAGCTGTCATGTGGAGATGGTATTGCTAGCACTGCTAAATGACAGATTTGTTGATTGGATAAAGGTTTGTTGATAAACACTAGCTGGCGAGGATCTTTTATTTAGCAGCGGTAGTACTACTGTGACTAAATTACATATCCCTGGCCACTGTTTCTGAAAAAAAAGTCACTTTAAAAGGCGTACATCCTTCCACTCCACAGCACAATATTCAGGTTTAAAGCCAATATCAAGCCTTATAGTGCAGAGGGCTCCACTTTTTTATCATGTGCCCAGAGTTGGGCTTTAAAGCAATCCCAAAGAATGTTGTTTAGTTGATTTGTGTATTTTCATTGCATTAGTACTTGTCTGCCATGGTAGTACCAAGCTACACATACCCTTCTTTAGCAAATGCTTGCAGATTGGCCTTGAGAAAGACAACATGCTGCTCTTATAGACTTCAGTTGGGATTGCTGCTATATTTTGATTTAGCAGATTTTTTTCCTGGGATTGCCAAACCTCTTGCAAATCAAACTTTGCTTGAATTACTTATCCCTATATGTTGACTCAATTCACTTATATGTACGGCACAGTTATATTAAGTTGTTGAGTGTCTATGTACAATGCAACTCAAAAATATTCATTGTACATTCAAGTGCAGCCACTTTAAATATTGATATGTAGCTCCTAGGCCAAGCACAATCCTAATAATTTCTGAGTTAGGGATGGGTGACTTAATTATTGCAAAATTAATTGACTCCAATGTGTTTCATAAAAAAACTGCCAAACTTAATTTCTGAGAATTGAGAATATACAATGCAAATGTGTCAATTTGAGGCTTTGCTCACTATGCATCTGTCAGCTTATCTGGTGGGATTATAAAACAGTAATGATGTAGGGGCCATCAGGAGGGGCCAGCAGGGGTGACTGAAATTTTTCAAGCAAGTGAAGGTTTCACCTGCTGGAAAGGTAAGTATAAAGGTCTTATTTTACAGGGTGGATTTGCTATAAAATTTTTATTAGACGGGGTCTCTTTAACCACCTCAGTACCAGCATGTTTCACCCTCTTCTTTACCAGGCCTTTATCCTTATTTTGTCATATTTTGAATAAAAAATACTCCATGATACATGGAGTATTTATAGTATATAATAACCATTGGATTCTTCATTTTATACTTTTTGTTATAAAACAAAAATGCCAGCAGAGTCGGAAAACTTCTGAATTGGAAAGTAGATACCACAGGGTTATCTGAATTTTGACATCATTTTAGGCAATGGAGAAACATGGTAGTATTGAGGAGGTTAAAACATGGACTTTGGTAATGGTGCACTAGATACAATGCAGTTTATACAAAGAGTAATCAGGAGGTGAAGAGGTTACTGTACAGGTCACATACAGTGGGTGGGTGGAGATGAAAGAGTTATTGTAGAGATGTGCAGGAAATGTGTGATGAGGGGTAATATACTGGTCAGATCACAGACAGGATGGGGCTGACATATACTGTACTGTAGAGGAGTGAATGAGAGTAGAAGGATGGATTTTAATACTGTTGATACTGGATTGCACTGGTGCTGGCTGATACTCAGAAGGCTTTCTTTCCTCTACACTAATCCCCATCATCAGCCAGTAAAGGAACTGTCCAGATTCTGATCTATGTATGGCCACTGTGGTTGAACAGAAGTGATCTACCAATCAACTACTGTTCAGTTGCCCTGTTCAAAAAATTTCCCCTCGATCAGTGCTGCATTCTATAGAAGTCTCCCCACTGTCAGAATACAATAACAAAGCAGGGAGGATTCCCTAATCCACCACAAATATGTGAATGTGGGGAATTGGGTCAGTTACTTATCTGACACTTAAGCCTAGGACACACAAGCCGAATGTCGGGTGGCATCGGCTGGTTCATTAGAAACCGGCAGACATTCGGCCTGTGTGTATGGCAGCCGGTCTGACAGAAGCTTCTGTCAAAGGGTCATGACAGAAAAAAGTCTCCCGACCGCCTTCGGCTCAGCGCTCTCAGCCAATGGCTGAGAGCATTGTCCAGAGTGCTCTGGAGGGGGGGTTGGGAATGGGGGGGCGTCTCCCTGTCAGAACACAATAGCACAGCAGGAGAGATCATTGTACTAACATCAGATTGTTAATATAGCAGCTCTGACCTGAGCTGTCGAAAAAAAAAAACTAGTAGTGTATACTGTCCATTAGGCAACACATCATAATGGTCACGAAAGCCAATATTCTTCAGCCACCCATTTAGTGACATCACTGCCCTAGCCCAGTGTACCTTCTAGGCAGGGGTGGTATGGACGAGGGGGCAGGGTGGCAATTCCCCCCCCTGGACTGATCTAATGCCACCGCAGCAGCTCCGCTTTACTTAGAGAGTGACCCGGCCTGCCAAGACCCGTTTGTTCCACTGCTGACCTCTATCATTTGTCCTGGTTGCTAGGATCACCTGCCACCTAGCGTCTAGCAACCAGTGACGTCACAGTACCGAGGAGGAAAGTGATCTCGAGGCCCCAGCATTCAGAGCAGAGGATGATCTTCCTCCTCCTCCGTGCCTATTACTGCTTGGCTCCACCCATCTCCTCCCTCCATCTACTCCTGTGCGGCGGCATGCACCTCAGAGCCTGCCTGAGGGAAGGGAACTGTCACTGACTGTGCCAGGAGCACCTCTCCAGACTCAACCTGCCTGAGCTGAGGTTGGGAGCAGTGAATGAATTACAACATATGTGTCATTTGGAGCATGTGTGTCATAGGAGCATGATCTGGCAGCAGAGAAGGAGGTCACATCCTTAGATCTCAGCCAGGGTTCATTCTGGGACTTTTAGTCTTTTACTTTTGGGGATGTGACCCCCCAAAAGTGAAGGACTACAGTTCCCAGCATGAACTCCTCAGAGCTCAGGATGTGTCACACACCCCCGCCCCCCAACTAGTGAAGGACTACAGGTCCCACTGTCCCGGCTTAAACTCCTCAGAGCTGAGGATGTGTCCCCCCGGCCCTTCAACTAGTGAAGGACTACGGGTCACAGAATGAACTCAGGAGATCTGATTCGGTGGTTCAATGGGCCACTTGACTGAACTTGCTCCCCAGGCCTAAGGCTGCCAGCCCTTCCCTGCTTGTAGGGTTAATAGCAACTTTCATGTAGGCATTTTTACACAGACATTTTCCACTTCTGCTTACTTGGAAATAGTATCAATCAATAAAGTAAAAATATGAAATTCTCTATGTTTTAATCTGCTCTATATCATATGTGACAGATTTCCTTAAATTATAAGAAATTGTGTTTAACAATGACGGTGAAATGCTGAAAGTTAATGTATTCTTAGTGAATATAGAAAGCAGACCATACCAAATTAACCTTTTTTATTTTCAGATAGTTGATTAAATGCTTTTTTACCTAATTGCTTCTGCATTATTAAATGACTGTATCCTTTTTTTTACAGTTATGTTTACCACAGTTCAAAATGGATGGTTGCAGGCAACGCAGACTCTCCAGTACCCCCACGTGTTTATATCCATCCAGACTCCCCAGCCTCTGGCGAGACATGGATGCGACAAGTCATTAGTTTTGATAAACTAAAACTTACCAATAATGAGCTGGATGACCAAGGACATGTAAGTATTAGCAATAACAAAATATCTTAATATAAAAGTAGTTTGTATATTATCATTCTACTCTATGTTCTCTTCTATGTTTGTTTTTTTTCGTGAAGTTCTTCTCATTCCATATACTGTACACTACATATGAGAATTGGACCATTTTTTTCCTGGTTGATTTAAGATCTAGGCAGTGGTACTTTAGCAGCACTTTGTAGACTCACACATGCAGTGCCATGACAGGACACCTTCGTTGTATTCAATATTCACTTTTAAAATCGCAAGTATTTCTGAACTGCAGATGTAAAGGAGTTCTAAAGCATTAGTCCCCTCTGAACTTATATCTATGTTTTAGGCCAATGCTGGTGGCCTCTTATGTCAGGAATGGGGTGTTTGTTTCTGCAACAGATTTTATGACAGATATTACATAGTAGCTTCTTATATTTGTTGTTGACTTCTGCACCAAAATGTTTGCATATGGGTTTCAGGTCCACTCACTAGCCTTGACATCTATCTGTGGAGGTTTACGTTGTCTCCATAATAATTTTCGCCATAATTAATTTGCTAAAATATCTATTATTTTAAATTAGAGTGGGTGTACTAGGGGTATTAAGAATCTTGAGTTAGCAAGACAGAGCTGGGAACTTGGATGCAGAAATCTCAGTGATGGAATCCTAAGAGGTACAGGAAGTAAATTCGGAGTGAACAGATCATTTGATGGTGTTGTTCATTCGAGAAAATACAGTTTTAAACAAACACATGTGAAATAAATTATTATATGTGAAATCCTCTAATATGAATTTTAGCATGAGAAGACATATTGTAAGGCTTTGGAATCAATAACATTTTTAGGAAAATATACATAAAATTTTAAATACTTAATGAGCTTTGCAAATTAATCCAAGATGTATTTACTAAATTTGCCAACGAGAGAACCAATTGACATCTGCTAGCAATCTAAAATGAGGGATTGTAGTTTTATAGTGGTGCTTGAAATTATTATCTTTTTAAATAATGGCTAGATACAGTCTTGTCCTTGGAGGTATCGGAAATAATTCAGCTAATTTTAGTTGTGTCAGTTTCAAAAGCAATAGAATATTAGCCTTGTTTAGCTGTGCTTATACAATAAAGCACTAGAATGAAATTATAACATTTCCATCTGTCATCTTTCAGATGTATATCTGAAGACATGGCAGATATAAATTGTAAATGTTCTTTCTGTCCCATACCTCTGCACCGGTTTACAAGTGAACAAAGGCAGCATTTGTGAAGGAGTCTTATATTCATACCAGTTTATTTATTCATTACAGGTATATACATTTTTACAGGTATACAGGCATATTTATTTATATAGCACCAACAATTTACACAGCAATTTATTGTACATTCACATTAATTCCCTACCTTCAGGAGTTTTCAATCCATGATCCCTATATCACATATGCATGTACCCATATACTAAGGCCTAAATTGACAGGCACCAATTCACCTACCTTAATGTCTTTGGAGTGTGGGAGGAAGTAAGCCAGAAGTACCTTTAAGAAACACACACGAGCACAGGCAGAACATGCAAACTCCATGCAGGTGGTGTCCTGGTTGGAAGTGGAATGCTGCAAGGCAAGTGCTAATTACTAAGCCACTGTGCAGTTTACTTTAATCTGTGTTCTAGGTCAATGAAAACAGGGAAAATTCAGGAACATCATATGTATGCTTCTAATTCCTTTTTTTTTTTTTATGCAACTGTGATCTGAATTCCTGTTAGGGGGTGGCTACATTCATTCTCCATGGCCACACTGTATGTAGGAATGTAGCCAACCTCTCTTGCAGTGGCGGCTGGTGTTTTTTTCTTTTGGGGGGGCGGCAAGCAGCAATCCCCCCCCCCCCCGGGAGGGCAGCTGGGACAGCCAGAACATAAAATCCCCGCACTAACCCCATCTAGTAAGCGGGTGGGCAGCGTGCCCGGTGGCTTTCTTCCGCCTTGTGTGGTGTGGATCATGGTGCTTTCTAGGCATCCAATAAGATCGCCTGACCTTCCAACCAATCAGGCACCGGGTATCAGACCTGCGCTTCCTGATTGGTGGAGAGGCAATTCAGTGTTAGAAAAGCGAATATTCATTTGCTTTTCCAACACACCTGGGTGGTCTCTGAGCGCAATGCTCTGCGCTCTGAGTCTACCCTATTTTATAGTCTATTAGAGCCTATAGCTCTAATCAGGTGCTTCAAAAAAACACCCCTGCTGCTGTAATTCATGCGCCCAGTGTCCTGAAAGGGGCCGGACGCATAAATAGGGGTGGCTGTGGTGGCCGTGAATAGATTCATGCAATGCATGAATCTATCCATTAACTGTATAGGGGGTGGCGTGGATAGAGGGGCCGGCGCCCATGCATCCTCAATGGACAGGCCGCTCCTGCCTTCTTGTTATCATCCAAGATGAAATACCGGTATATATGGGATGTGAGTGTAAAAAAATTAAAAAAGGTTCGGGAGCTCACAGAGGCAGGAAAACACAGTAAGGAGCAATTTAATGAAATATAGTTTACATGGCTATTAAGCAAACAATGTGTATGGATCATTTTGGAGAAAAAGGATATTGTTAATGTCAGTTTATTCCATAAAATATAAAAAATAGCTCAACAATAGAGGAAATATGTATCTTTTTATAACAGCAAAAAATAATATGCTCTCAGTTAATAATATATTGGCAACAGCAAGAACTCAGTCTATCATATTAACAGTTTATTCCTCAGTCTAGCTATGAATCTCATCTCTTGAGCCTGTTTCTCATCAAAGTTTCTATAAGAATATACTGACCTGTTGGCAATATCTTCCCTATGGGTCAACTCTGGAAGTATTAGTCAATGTGTTTGGGCCAACCATTTCATGCTTAGTCAGTTAAGCTTATGCCTTTGTTTTTATCCAGGGAGAAAGCTATAAATTCTAGCATCTAGCACCATACTTACAGGTGCATTGATAATTGGGAGCTCCTTCCAGTGATTCTTTTGCCTTGAATGGAGTTGATTATTAGTTAAAGTGATTGTAAACCTTATTTTAAAAAAAAAAATAATAAGCCCTTCATACTTACCTCCACTGTGTAGTTCGTTTTGCACAGTGTGGCCCTGATCATCGTCTTCTGGAGTCCCCCTGGCGGCGCTCTCGGCTCCTCACATCGGTAAATCCCCTGGGAGAAGCGCTCTCCCTGGGGGTTATGGGGGTTACCTTGCGGGTGCACTCCCGAGTCCAGCATTTGCGTACATAGACACAGAATGCCGGACTCGGCCCCGCCCCCCGGTGCTTACGTCATTGAATTTGATTGACAGCAGCGGGAGCCAATGGCTGCGCTGCTAGCAATCTATCCAATCAAGACCTGAGCACCCCGGGCAGAGCAGGTGAGCGTGTCTCCGCTGAGGGAACGAATAGGCTCAGGTGAGTAAAATGAGGGGGGGTGGTCAGTGTCAGAGGTTTTTGCACCTTAATACCTAGGATGCATTAAGGTGAAAAAAACATGAGGGTTTACAACCCCTTTAAAGTGGTTGTAATGACAAAAAAAGTTTTTTTACCTTAATTAATTCTCTCACAAAGTAAAAAAAAACGTTATCTGTCTATGCATCTCACCCCATCTCCACCCCAAACACTTACCTGACACCACTCGATCCAGTGCTTTCCTATCTGGCAGCCCTGCTCTCCTCTCTTCTTCCTTTTACAGATAACATAGGCAGCAGTTGGGGCCATTGACTTCCGCTGCTGTTAATTAAATCTTGTGACAAGGGAAGCAAGCATGCAGGTGGGCTCCCATAGGAAGCGGCTTCCTATGGGGGTTCACTAAGAAGAGGAGGAGCCAGAAGAGGGGGACCTGAAAAGAGTAGGTTGGGCCACTCTGTGCAATACCATTTCACAGAGCAGGTAAGTATACCATGTTTATTATTTGAATAAGAAAAACCTTTACAATCACTTTAAGGCGCCACATTGTGTTACAAACTGTTGCTATGCACATGCCTGTGCCCACAATAGTTGCCCCTCCTACATGCAGCATCAAGACAAATTGGACTGTCACATGTATAATTCTGTATAGGTGAGTTTGCACATCCAAAGGCACAGCAATGAGTGTGTGGCTCGGTGCAAAACAACTCCTATATACCAATAACCAAGTTTAAGAGGCAAAATTCCCTGTATGCATATTAATGCTTGATTTTTAATTAACTTGAGTGTATTTCTTACTTTAAATAAAAAATGCAAAGACACTTTATTGTGACAACATGTTTAGTTCTTTAGTTTAAGTCACCACTGCTGTTTATATATTTATTAGTATATTAAATTATATTTATATATAATGGTACCTATGGGGGTCTACTGTTTATGAACGGATGGACTGGGATTGCATATTGAGTAGGAACCTAACATTCAACTTTATAGGTAAAAAATGTCAATATAAATTCCAATATCAGTTGAATTAGTTGAAGCTGAGCTCTAGGCAGCTATAAACAAAAAAAAATTAACCCAGTTGTTAAATAGAAAATCCTTAAATGTATTTTAAATACACCTGGAATAAGTAACTGAATTATTTGTTCATTTTTTTTCTTTGGTCCCAGTCACAGCAAGCCTGGGAGAAATAGGAGCAGCACTTTAAACCAATCAGATTTTACACTGGACAGTCCTATCAGTCTAGCACTGGGAGCTTGTGACAGGCAGAAAGAGCAGGATGGTTACCTTATAAACAGTGGCAAAGCTAGAAATTCTTTCACCCGGGGAAAAGACTCAGTTTTGGCACACCCAGCCCTGGGGAGACGTTCTCCATCCACACACTCCCAGCCCCCTGCCCAGAGAGGGAAGTATAATATTTACATAGATAAGTCACAGAATGGTAATAATAATGTATACGTTAGTCATTTCAAAGTTTTTGTAATAGAGATTTCAAGCCTCACTTCTATAGCAGATTAGAAGGGGCGCCATCAGGAAAGAAGAAGTGAGCCAAGAAGCGGGTCTTTATTAAGTCCTGCTTCTGTGTGCTCTTCTTCCTTCCCGGTAGCGCCCCTCCCAATCTGCCATGGGGGGCGAGGCTTGAAATCTCCACATAAAGTGCTGCTGCTTTCTTCTGGCATGGCGGCTAGGGTTGCCACCTTTTCTTCAAGCCAATCCCGAACGCATTAGAGGCACACAGTATTTTTTTTTTGTCGTATACACAATAGAATTGTAAAAGACCTGGGACACCTTTGGGTGCCCCAAGGAGAGCATGCTACACAGAGAACAATGGGTGTAGCCAAATTGTGTTAAAAGTGGGAGGAGCTCAAAGGCACATGGTTATATATAACAAAAGCATTCTTGTACCCATAAAATATGCTATAGTTACTACAACAAATGTCACTGTAAAAATATGAACTTGGCCTACCTTATGAGTTGACAGTGTTAGTCAGTGTGGGGACAGTGTCAGTAGGGCACTAGAGAGTGTCAATAGGGCTTAGATTGCTGTCAGTAGAACAGTGGATGGTGTCAGTAGAGCAGTGGAAGGGGTCAGTAGGGGGGAGGTTGGTGTCAGTAGGGCAGTGGATGGTGTCAGCAGATCAGTGGACGGTGTCAGTAGAGCAGTGGAGGGTGTCAGTAGAGCAATGCACGCTTTCAGTAGAGCAATGGATGGTGTCAGTAGGGCAGTGAACGGTGTCAGTAGGGGAGATTGGTGTCAGTAGGGCAGTGGACAATGTCAGTAGGGGAGAGGTTGGTGTCAGTAGGACGGTGTCAGTAGAGCAGTGCATGGTGTCAGCAGGGCAGAGGTTGTCATCAGTAGGGCAGTGGATTGTGTCAGTCAAAAGAGCAGTGGATGGTGTCAGTAGGGCTGTGAACTTGGCAGTAGGGCAGAGGATGGTGTCAGCAGTTTTATATTTTAATTGTATTTTTTTTCTTACAATAATCATTTTTTAAAATATTTTTTAAAATACTATTTTTTTTTTTTTTACAATTTTGTAGGAGCCCATTAGGGGTTTTTGGTGAAAAATCAGGGCCTAAAAAGACCCCTGATGTCTGACAGTGAAAGGAATTGAGGACACAGACTCTTCAATTCCTTTCTCTGAAGCCTCAGATGCACTGGACAATGAATGAATGGAAAGTGCCCTGTGCTGAGCGGCTTCCCATTCATTCACAAACTGAAGCATAGTAAACACAGTTTACTATGCTTCAGTTAGTAATGAACAGAGTGAGTGATCAGTACCGATCACTCACACTGTTCATTTAGAAAAGGAAGGGGTGGTAAATTAAATATTTACCGGCCTCTTTCCCCGTTCTCCATCCTGACACATCACAGCAGCCGGTGGGGAGGTGGGAGGGGGGTGGGAAAGGACAGGGGGGACCCAGGCAGCAGAAAGAGAGGAGAGGCAGTAGGGGCAGCGTTTACTAGAACTGATCGCCATTTGCTGTATTTTCCTCCTGTAGTTGCTGAATCTGGCCTTCAGTAGCTGCAGGAGGAAAATACAGTAGATGATACTTACTATAGTAATGACACCCCCGCCGCCCCCACCTGACTCTAAGGCAGCAAGGTAGCAGGCTGAGTCCCCTGGGTCCGGATCCCAGCTCCCCTGTGATCAGTGGCATTGCGGGCTCACAGAGCAGCCAGTGGTGTGTAAATGCAGCTCAGTGGCTCAGTCCAGCCTGACCCAACCTCCCAAATCCCAGCTAGTGTCAGCACTGCAGATATCGGACCCTCTCAGGTTGTCGCCTGGGGCATGTGTCCCCCCTGCCCCCCCCAATTTCAGCTCTGTTAATCAAAATGCTGCTCGCTCCTTGTTGAATCATGAGTTTGGAAGCAAGGTGGTGACCAAGCTGGTGACAGATGCTTTGGCAGGTAGAACTGTTCATATACAAGTATTCAGCTAATTATTTAATTATTTGCCTAGAGTTTCCACTTTTCGCTAGACAGCTATTGTAGATGGAGATTCCTCTGGTTTTATTATATGGGTAACAGTTATCAAAAAGGACTTTTACTAAAGTATAAAATTTCCAAAAAACACAAAGTACCTGCATTTTTAAAGCTGTAAAGCTGTAGTTCATGTCCACCAGAGTAAATGCCTAATTCTAAATGTAGAATTTTGGCTCACATCTTTTTTATAGTGCTATAACAAAATGTGAAAGCAGACCTAATGGTCTTTGCAAAACTGTGGTGTTGATTTACTAAAGTAGTAGAGGTTGTTCACTTAGCAAAGAAAATGTTCACTTAGCTTAGTAAAGGCAAGCTATGTTGGTTTGGGGTTCGCTTTTTAAATTTGTTTTAATGCTTCACTTGGTAATATTAATATGTTCTTTCTTATTGCACATATCTGTTTTAGTGCAGCTGATTCTTGAATGCATTGAAGTAAATGTATATTAAATGTATATTCAGATATTTCAAAGCAAAAGTACTTTAAGCTTTCAAAGGAGACACAATTTTGGGAGTGGAGCACTGGAAACCAATGCTTTTTCTGACAGTTATAATGAGGACAGCCTCAACTAATGATTGAACCACGCACAGATTAGATTGTGGATGAGAATTATATAGGGTTCTTTTAATGCTGGCTGTAACAATGGAAATATTTTTTCTATTGGCCTCAAATTATGGTTTGGTGAAAGACTATTTTTAAAGGATTTGTAGTGGGAT
Source organism: Aquarana catesbeiana (assembly GCF_042186555.1). Classification (NCBI taxonomy): domain Eukaryota; kingdom Metazoa; phylum Chordata; class Amphibia; order Anura; family Ranidae; genus Aquarana; species Aquarana catesbeiana. The sequence goes on along the minus strand of NC_133327.1, from coordinate 327,891,867 downwards.
TGTTCTGTAATGTAAGGGAAGAAATATTTTTACAAGCTGGAAATACAACTATTTATTTTGTAAGAAAGAGTGCATGTATGTGTGTGTGGATTCTTAGTGGGTCATCTGGGGTTTCTAGTTGCCTATTTTTTCTAGAGTAGTTCAAGATTTCAGAAAAAAACAAAGTTAACACAGATAGCAAGTTTCTCACAGCTGCAAATGGTGCTGAACTACAAATACACAGTAAATATACATTCAAGATGATGTTAAAACAGGGGGTTTCACTAGTATATATTATATAGCAGATAGGCTCAGGGTTTTCTGCTGGGGCCCCAATTGTTAGTGTGGTCCGATTCAAGATTGATATTGTCCAAACTAATTTTTAAAAGTGATTTCCTTAAATGTATTTTACTTACAGGTCTACTCTAACAAATCCCTGGGGTTTTCTTGATGCAGGCTGTTGTTACAATTGTTTAAATTGTCCTCAAATTATGGTTTGAAAAAGACTTTGAAATACTATTTATAGAAGATTTGTAGAAGGACTGTTCTATAATACAAGAGAAGATATATTTTGCAGACTGGATATACAACTCGTTATTTTCTAAAAGACAGTGCATTAGTGTGTATAGGTTCTTTAGTGTGTCTTCTGGGGTTTCTAGTTGTCTATTCTTCTGGAATAGTTCAAGATTTCAGAATGTACAGCAGATGGACTCTGTGTTTTATGCTGAGGTCTTTATTTGTTGATGTTGTTTAATTTAAATGCAATTTTAAAATGAAAAATAAAAAAGAGTTTATTCTTACGTGCTTTCTGAAATTATATTGCACAGTGCAGTCACTTACCTTTTCTTTGGTGCTCCCCTGCTGGTGTTCTCCCCTCCTTTTTTCTTTTATGAATGCATCCATAGAAAACGCTGTGCTATGGGGGCACCCATGTCAGGCTGTGCGACACACACAGTATGGCTCGGTCACACCCCCACTTCCTTCCCAAAGAATTCAACTGACAACAGCAGGAGCCTATGGTTCCCACTGCTCTCAGAGGCCAAGAAAAGTGAGCAGAGGCACTGCAAACAGGCACAGTGCTGGATTGAGAGAGGACACAGGTAAGTATGGGGTGAGGGAGTAGTTAGTGGGATGGTTTTTTAATTTAATGCAGGGTATGCATTAGGGTAAAAAAAACACCCAGACTTTAGAACCACTTTAAGACTGACATTTTAATAGTGACTGGTTGAATGTCTTTCATATTTAAAGGTTCACTTATACATAATCTAAAGGCTATGCAAGAAGGGAAAAAAATAAACAAAAATGAGTACTTGATGAGTACTGCATCCTAAATATTACTATAGAAGCATGTGAAAAACTGCAATGGACTTTCTTGGTACTCCATGTACAACAATTACAGAATGTATAGTTTAATAATGCTTAATAAAGGTCAAACTTATATTCCAGGTCAGTAGATTCAGATTGATTTCCTGAGTTAATATACCACTTTGTTGGCTCTCCCTAGGAACATTACCCATAGGAGATGTGTTTAGGTTTGATTTAAATACATTTTGAGTTGATATATATATATATACAAATATTTACGATCCATAGAGTAAATGAAGCCTAAAAATGGACCCCCAGAGATGCCAGGTGCCGGTCCAGGCTTCTGGGTGGTTCCCGGCTTTAAAGTGGGGATCTTTCAGAGCCTTGACTGGCTGAGTGACATCAGCTGACAGCAGGATTTGGCCCGCTGATGGCTGAAAAGGGGTCACAGGAGTGCACTAAGTGCACTCCTGTGAACTACAGGAGAAGTAGAGCCAAAATAGCTTTGGCTATATGTCTTTTTTAAGGGCTAAGTTTATTCACCTGTCATCCCCTCTCAAATAAAAGTTTCATTGCTGGCCACTTAGACATGTAAATGCCAGATTGAAGTGGTTGCACTTGATATGGATTAAATAGAATCAGTTAGAGTAAATGCTATAATTGTGGTGTAAGGGCCACTTTTGAATTGGATGTAAATTGCATGGAATTTTTAAGGAGATATTAACATTATATAGTTGTTGGTAAATTTCTATGTGAACATGGGTTCATAGAAAATGTATGTAACTTTCATTTTCTAATGGTCATTTCCAAAAGTGAAGCTCTCTGAAACAATGCATTTTCCCATAATTTCTGCGTGCATTTTCCCATACCAACCCTCCAACCACCCATGCCTTGCTATTACTTCATCAATATGATGGGTGGCTCCACCAATCAACAGTGGGGTACAAGTGGTAATCAGAGGCAGTGATCATGGGAGCTGGTTGCTGTCTCCTTAACAGAATGAAAAACGTTTCTGGAGACTTTTAAAGTTACACAAAATATCATAAGGCTCATGCAAGCACCTAGTGGTGCCAACTAGAAAATGTAAATTGGTATGACATGGATAATGTAGTAGGATTCATAAACAATACATATTTATAGTTTAAGCTCTTCCCACCTGCAATATGACTATTAACATTTCCCAGCATGATGACTCATACATTAACAAACATATTTGTGAGTACACGTGAGCTGAGTGCACGTGGACTGCGAGTCACGTGAGCTGGGTGCACGTGGACTGTGGGTACACATAGGCTGGGTGCACGTGGACTGTGAGTCACGTGGGCTGTGAGTGCACGTGGACTGTGAGTACACATGGGCTATGAGTGCTGTGAGTACCTGTGTATTGTCTTGTTGAGTACCTGTGTATTATTGAGTATTAGTGTCAGGAAGCTAGTTGTTAGTTAATTTGGACAGGGTATAATCCTGAATCCCCATCAAATTAGTAGGTACGATGCCCGGATGGGTGTGTAGATGCGACTCAGTGTACATCTTGCAGCATGTATGTGTTCCTTCGTCATCCGATAAAGGGCAAATACTGTTGTACAAAATGTAAGCACGTTGTTTCCCTGGAAGCCCAGGTTGTGAATCTGGGGAAGCAACTGTCAACGCTGAGAAGACTCTCCATACTAAAGTAGAGTTAGGATCGTACCCAGCAGGGGCCAGCACAGAGGCGGGTGGAGTTGAGGGGCAGGCACCAAAGATGGATGACAGTTAGGAAGGTTAGAGGGGAAAGTGCCAGGGAGGCCGGTCCTAGGCTGGAACATCCCAATAAGTATGCCTCGTTGAGTGACATTGGTGAAACCAGTCAGGGACCAGCACTGCTTGAGCTGAGTGACTCCCTCAGCTGCCAGGGAAATAACTCCTCCAGTAAGGGTGGGAGAAAAGTCAAGGGAAAGGAAAGACAGATTCTGGTGGTAGGGGACCCAATTCTTAGAAGGACAGAGAGGGCAATCTGTAACAAAGACCTGGAGCGCCGACTGTATGTTGTCTACAAGGAGCTCGGGTTTGGCACATCACAGATCTGGTGGACAGATTATTGGGAGGGGCTGGGGAAGACCCAGCTGTCATGGTGCACTTGCATGGTGCAAGTAAGAGGAAGATGGAGTGTCCTTAAAAATGATTTTAAAGATTTAGGTGCTAAATTGAGGAAAAGGACCTCCAAGGCAGTATTCTCAGAAATACTACCGGTGCCCCGAGCCACACCAGAAAAGCAGAGGGAGATCAGGGAACTAAAGTGGCTGAGGACCTGGTGTAGAAAGGAGGGGTTTGGGTTCCTGGAGAACTGGGCCGACTTCTCAGTCGGTTACCAGCTCTTTAGCAGGGACGGACTGCACCTAAATGAGGAGGGTGCAGATCTGCTGGAAGTGAAGTTGGCCTACAAGTAAGAGGGGTTTTTAAACTAGTCAATGGGGGAGGGTCCAGAGGTAGAGATAGTGAGCGCGGAAACAAATTCCTGAGGGTAGTATTGGGGGCATTAGCGATAGGTTGACTAAAGCACCTAAACCCGTGGCAAGTATAATAACAAGTCCTATTTGCAACCTCAGAACACCCAATGAGGAGATAGTATGGGACCGGTCAAAACTACGTGGCATGTTCACCAATGCCAGGAGTCTGGTGGACAAGATGGGAGAACTTGAGCTACTGTGGTACGAGGAGGATTTTGATTTTATAGGAATTTCAGAGACTTGGTTCAACAGCTCTCATGAATGGCTGGCAACCATTCAAGGGTATTCCCTATATCGCAGGGATAGAGAGGGCAAAAAAGGGGGAGGGGTATGCCTGTATATCAAGAATGATGTACACGTGAATGTGAGAGATGACATCTCTAAGGGAGCTAGGGTGGAATCCTTATGGGTAGAGCTACAAAGGGAGGAAACTAAGAGGAAAGTAGTACTGGGAGTATGCTATAGGCCCCCTCACCAGAGGGAGGTGGTGGAGGTGGACCTCCTATCACAAATTGGATTAGTGGCAAGGATGGGAAGTGTCATCATAATGGGGGATTTTAATTATCCAGACATAGACTGGACGGAAGGAACCGCACACTCATCTAAAGCTCACCATTTCCTAAATGTCTTGCAGGACAATTTCATTGGTCAGATGGTAAACACACCAATTAGAAACAAAGCGTAACTAGGCCCACTGATTACAAACAATACAGACCTGATCAAGGATGTGGAAATACGGGGCAATTTAGGAAACAGCGATCACAGGTCAATTAGTTTTAGTATAAATCACACAAATAGGAAACAAAAGGGGAATACAAAGACACTGAAATTCAAAAGAGCCAACTACCCTAAACTACGAGCCTTGCTAGAAGATATTAAATGGGATAAAATCCTAGGAACAAAGAACATGGAGGAAAAATGGGTGTGCTTTAATCACTTGCCGACTGGCTCATGCCGATATACGTCGATGTGGCATGGGTGCGCAAAACAATGCACCCGTACGTCGCGGCATCATCAGCGGCTAGCGGGCTCATGCACGCCCGCTGCGTGCCACGGTAGCATGCCCGTGGGTCCAGTGGACTCGATGTCCGCTGGTGGCCCGTGATCGTGACATGGAGAGGCAGAACGGAGAGATGCCTATGTAAACAAGGCATTTCCCTGTTCTGCCTAGCAACATGACAGGGATCTACTGCTCCTAGTGATCGGGAGAAGTGATCTCTGTCATGTTCTAGTGAGCCCATCCCCCCTACAGTTAGAACACGTCCAGGGAACACACTTAGCCCCCTGATCGCCCCCTAGAGTTTATCCCCTTCCCTGCCAGTGACATTTACACAGTGACCAGTGCATTTTTATAGCACTTATGGCTGTATAAATGCCAATGGTCCCAAAATAATGTAAAAGTGTCAGATCTGTCTGACGCAATGTCGCAGTCACAATAAAAATCACAGATCGCCGCCATTACTACTAAAAAAAAAGTTATAATGAAAATGCCATAAATCTATCCCCTATTTTGTAGATGTGATAACTTTTGTGCAAACCAATCAATATACGCTTATTGCGATTTTTTTTACCAAAAATATGTAGAAGAATACATATTGGCCTAAACTGAGGAAGACATTTTTTGGGGGGGGGGGGATATTTATTATAGAAAAAAGTACAAAATATTGCTTTTTTTTCAAAATGTTTGCTTTTTTTGTTTATAGCACAAAAAATAAAAACCTCAGAGGTAATCAAATACCACCAAAAGAAAGCTCTATTTGTGGGGAAAAAAAGGATGTCAATTTTGTTAGGGTACAAAGTCGCACGACTGCGCAATTGTCAGTTAAATTGACGGCCTCACCTACTATGTAAAAATCAAGCAGCCACCACTTTGCACAGATGCTTGCTCTCGATTCTGTCTTTCACTGAATGTCATTGGCTCCAGTGATGGTTGGGAACCAATCAGATATGTTCCCATAGCGCCCAACTGTCCCTGATTTTGAGGGACTGTCCCTGATTTGGGGCAATATTCCTCTGTCCCTCTTTCCTCCTCATTTGTCCCTCATTTTGGTCTGATCTATATAGTTGTATATAAAATGCACTTTTTATCTTTCAAAAAGTGTTTCCCAGTGCTAAACCTTTCATCCAAATTCAAAATTTTTGCATTTGTAAATTCTAAAAGCCAATAGAAAGGAATAGTAGTGATAAAACAAAAGCCCTTGTAGATTTAATAAACATTTTTTGGGGGTTATTTCTCCTTTAAGGGGTGTGGCAGGGGGTGTGTTCTATGCCTACATATGTTTGCTAGTAGGTGTTCCTCATTCCCATCTCAAAATGTTGGGAGGTATGGGTTTCTGATCATGTGGCCACTATATCAGCTCTGGAGGCTTTGCTGACAAAAATGAAAGCCTTCAGCCTGTTGATGAACACTGCCACCTTTGGGCTGTATTGTTCATCTGCGGTACCATTTATTTATTAACTAGCAGTTTTCAAACTTTGTCAGTCTATGTTAATTTTATTATAGAATCATATTATAGGATATTATTACAGGGTTTTCTAAAAATGCTCTGTTTGTATTAATAGAAACATATTTTTTTTTAAATAAAACAGTGCACTAATTTAAAGTCACTTTTTTTTTTTTAATATGTGTAGAAAATCACTTGTAGTCTTCATTGCAAGCCAGTGTGACAGGATGACAATACAGAAGCACAGTTGGGAGACTTTTTTATTTTAATAAAAGCTGCAGAATTTAAAGTCATACAGATTGATTTAAAAAAAAAGCAATCTCCAATCACGTAAAATACAGAAAGAATACAGAAAATTATAACAGATAAGATTTCTAAATCCTTCTTGATAAGACATTAAAACGTATCTAGACCTAAAAGCAAAAATGTGGTATATTGCAGCTTACCAGTTCTTAGATGAGGTAGCTGCATTTGTTTTCACTTTTCAGGTTAAAAACATTTTTAAAGCGGTTGTATACCCGCACTTTTTTTTTTTTAAACAAAAAAACCTGCAAGGCAAAGGCATAATGAGCTAGTATGCAGCGCATACTAGCTCATTATGAAATACTCACCTTAGAATGAGGCCTCGACATCTGATACCGGTCCACGTCGAGGGAGCTGACATGTTCCCTTGGCGTTTCTTCCGGGTATCGCGGCTCCGGCACTGTGAATAGCCGAAGCCACGATTACGCTTTCTTCCCGGCAAGGTTCGGCAGCGTCTGCCAGACCTTCAGCCGGGCCTTCACAGCCATGCGCCACTGATATCAGCAGCTGCATGCAAAGTAAATATTTCCTAAACCGTACAGCCTTATTATAGGCTTACCTGTAGATAAAAGTTAAAAAAGGGTATACAACCACTTTAACAAGAACAGAATACACCTCTGAATCTTTCCAGAAATGCAATTTCCTTGTCACTTCCTGTGAGCCTAGAAAAAAACACAAACATTCTTATCCTAATTTTGTAAGCTATAATTGCAACAATCCATCATGTAATAGAAATGAACAAAGGCAGACACGTTTGAAGTTCAGCCTGTGTGCAGATATATGTAGACATGAAGAGATAAGAAGTGTAATATTTGGAGGATTACCAGGTGAAAATAAGCCTAAAAAAGAAAACAAATGCAGCCATCACATCTAAATACTAGTAAGCTGCAATATATTCAATTTTTTTGGTTTTGGGTTTTAATATAGTTAAACATATTAAAGCAATATGGACTAAATGTAAACATTTTTTATTATATCATTGTTAAAGTGGGGATCGAAAGTTTGGGCACCCCAGGTAAAAATGTGTATTAATGTGCATAACGAAGCCAAGGAAAGATGGAAAAATCTCCAAATGGCATCAAATTACAGATTAGACATTTTTATAATATGTCAAAAAAAGTTAGATTTTATTTCCATCATTTACACTTTAAAAATTACAGATTATTGAAAATCTATGGATAGACCTTAAAAGAGCAGTGCGTGACAGACAGCCCAGAAGTCTCAAAGAACTGGAAGACTTTTGTAAGGAAGAATGGGCAAAGATACCTCAAACAAGAATTGAAAGACACTTGGCTGGCTACAAAAAGCGTTAGCAAGCTTTGATACTTGCCAAAGGGGGCAGTACAAGATATTAACTCTGCAGGGTGCCCAAACTTTTGCAGATGCCATTTTTTTGTTTTCTGTAATTTTTAAAGTGTAAATGATGGAAATAAAATCTAACTTTTTTTGACATATTATAAGAATGTCTAATCTGTAATTTGATGCCATTTGGAGATTTTTCCATCTTTCCTTGGCTTCGTTATGCACATTAATACACATTTTGACCCTGGGGTGCCCAAACTTTCGATCCCCATTGTAAATGAGTTGATAGTTATCTTCCACATTTTTATTATTAGTCTGTTTCATGAACACCTGTTTTACATTCTAGACGTTTAGTTGATGCAGTTCATATCATTTGTATAGTGTGCCACTCCACATCTATTTATTGAGGGATAAAAATGATTGTCTTGTTATTTAATAGGCAGCTTCATGCTTGTTAGAAAGTATGGTTTGCTTATTTTTCATTAATTCAGTAAAATTATTTTTATTATGGGTTCAAAATGCCTAAACATGTTGAAAAGATATGGAATAAATATGAAAACACATATTATGAATTTAATTGGATTTTTTTTAATGAGTTGATTCACATCAGTTAAATTAATTGATGTATTATTCATTTGGAGAAGTGCTATCTCATCGGGTGTGTCATCAAGAAGGTTTTCTAGTAAGCAGTACAATTGTGCAGGGATTACCATTCCTTTCTCTGCTAGCAGTAACTGGTTTTAGCTAACTACCTATACCTGTACATCTTGCCAGAAAAGTTACAGTGGACTACATCCTGGTTCCCATGCCTTCTTCATTCTTGTCTGGTTGGGTGTACCATTTCTTGTAGACAGGGCTGGACTGGGACAAAAGTTTGGCCCTGGACTTCATCCAGACCGGCCCACTTTAATTTTGCAAACACGCACAAAAACAGTATAAATGTATGCAATTCTGCAAAAAAGTCCCTAGAGAGCCCCTCTTACATCAGTGTCCCCAGAGAGCCCCTCCTTATATCAGGGTCCCCAGAGAGCCCCCCTCCTACATCAGGGTCCCCAGAGAGCCCCCCCTTACATCAGGGTCCCCATATAGCCTTCCCCTTACATCAGGGTCTCCAGAGAGCCCCTCTTACATCAGAGTCCCCCGAGAGCCTCCGCCTTACATCAGAGTCCCCAGAGAGCCTCCCCCTTACATCCGGGTCCCCAGAGAGCCCCCCTTAAATCCAGGTCACCAGAGAGAGGGCAGGCAGTGAGAGCTGCCTGCCCACTCTCCAGCTCTCCCATGCTGCCCGCCGCATGGCTGCAGAGAGCCCATGGCCCGGTAGAGGGCTGGGACCCTGTGGTTGGAGACTCCTGGTCTGACTCGGGGCTATGGGCCTCAGATTCGGGGCTATAGCCCCAAAAGTCCCCTCCTAGCGATGCCACTGGCTGTCAGTGAAACCGGCCCACTGAGCCATCGGTCCACCAGGAAACTCCCGGTAGTCCCAATGGCCAGTACATGCCTGCTTGTAGAGTGCCTACAGTAACTACTAGCTATTAGCATGCCACAGACTTGACCAAGCACCAGGTTATAATTTGCTCAGTGCAGTGCCATTGATCAAGGAAAGATCCCTGTTAGTTCACTGTTTTTCTTTTCTTCTATTTTGGGTATGACCTTGACCTGATTTCTATATTCATCTTTCGGCCATCTGCCTTAACTTTCTGACTGTAGCACAAAGTATAAACACCTTTGGGTGACTTAAAGCTCTAGAGTGGCTCAATTGGGAAGCTTTAAACTGTATCTAAACCCCAAAATAAAAATGTATTATATTGCAGCTTAGCAGTTATAACATATGATGGCTGCATTACTTTTTCATGCTTGTTTTCCTTTTTTTTCACCTACTAATCCCACAATAACAAACTTTCTGTCCCATCATGTCTACACTCACATCTCCACTGTACCTATGGAGGGAGTCCCTTTTTTGGCAAGGCTGAACTTCAAACACATATACCTTTGTTCATTTACTGTTATAGTGGATTGATGGGATTAATAATTTACAAAAGAAAGATAAGATCATTTTGCTTTCTTTGCAGCTCAAAATTAGGACTCTGCATTTCTATCAAAGTGAAAAGGGCATTTTTGTACAGGAAAATGTTCCTAGGCTGAAATATGAAACATTATACAGCCACCACAGCTATAGACTGGTATTAACTCTAGATGTGGTTGTGTGATGATGAGGAGGAACTGTGTAGGAAACAGTAAGGGGACCATTATGTGTTATTTTAACAATTTATATAATACATGTTTTTTTTTTTTACCCATTTAACTTTTATATATTGAACGCATAGGGTGTCAATGAATTATTTTACTGCTTCCCAGGGCAGGGTTAACCGGTAGCCACTATAAAAAAATAAAGTTAAAAGAAAGAAGCATATTTAACCCTTTACTGTTTTTTGAGATTATACGTCAAGAAAACCAAGTACAAATAAAAATGACAAAAGACTATTCTCTGATATTGTAATTCAACCCCAAACAGAATAACTCACTGATCCAAATAACACTCTTGTTTTTTTCTTAATTATTATGTATTTCACAGTTGGAATGTCATTTAGCTGATTGAAGTCTATCACTGTAACAATGTACATTTTGCTGTGATGAAAGATGTGTTGTAACTTTTGCCTAATTGGAAACAAGTGACTATTTTCCCTATTACTGAAAGCAAGAGCGCATATTGTTCCTATGAAAAGCCAAGGCACATCGGCAACGACATCAATAGGATTTGGGAATGGTCAAAGTACCATTTCCATCACAGTTTGTTCTTGATTATTCATGCCTTCCATGACGATTTTGAAGTCATCAGCATTGAAATAAGTAAGTATTAGCTTTTGAAGTTGCAGGATGAAAACCAAACCACAATTGTAAACGCACTCTTGATGGCTATTCAACTGTGAATAATTAGGATCAGAATAATATTTAGCACTGAGTAAAATATTATTACAGGCTAAAATATGTAACTAATTTATAACTAATGATCAACTTTCGGTCACCTCATTTCATTACATTTTTTGGTCTCTTGGGGAAAAAAAAAAAATTCTAAATTTAAACAATAAAGGAAATGTCTACAGTAAATAATGAATCAATGCAATTTTTCACAGATAATTCTTCATTCAATGCACAAATATCAACCACGTGTCCATGTGATTCGGAAAGATTGCGGGGATGAACTGTCCCCAGTAAAACCAATTCCAGCAGGAGAAGGGGAGAAGGCATTCGCATTCCCTGAAACAATTTTCACTACTGTAACAGCATACCAGAATCAACAGGTACACTTTTAAACTTTTCTTTACTAGCTTGGGTGCAGCTGGATAACAAGAGAAGAAATAAAAATCAAACCTTTTAATGGAAAACCTAATATACTGAAACGTATAGAATATGAATGCAAAATGTGTTTATTTTTAATGGAAAAACAACTAATACCACGTACACACGAGCGGAATTTTCGTCGGAAAAATCTTGGATGGCTTGGATGGAATTCCGCTCGAGCTTGGCTTGCATACACACGGTCACACAAAAGTTCGCTGAACTTTCAACCATCAAGAACGCGGTGACCTACAACACTACAATGAGCTGAGAAAATGAAGTTCAATGCTTCTGAGCATGCGTCGAATTGTTTCCGAGCATGCGAAGGAATTTTGCGCTTCGGAATTGGTACAAACGATTGGAATTTCCGTTCGGAACTTTTTCCGACCGAAAAATTGAGAACATGCTCTCAATCTTTTGCTGGCTGGAATTCCGCCAGCAAAAGTCCGATGGAGCATACACACGGTCTCATTTTCTGTCCAAAAGCTATCATCGATCTTTTGCTGGCCGAATTTCCGATTGTGTGTACAGGAATATTTCCAGGTTGCCAGGAAGCACAGCAGATATGCCAGGCTAGCCAACCTGTGCTCAACACAAACATTGAATCAGACATTGAGGCTGATTTAGTAAAAGAGTTGAGAATCTTCACCGAAAATTTGTACAAATATTCACAATTGGATGATTGAAGAAAATCTTCACACAGTTTTTTTTTTTTATGAAGATTACCAACTCCTTTACTAATGAACCTCTATGAATATTATTATTGTTTTTTTGTGTTACAAAATATATTTTTTTAATTAAAACACTTAGTTTTGGATATATATGCAGCAGGTAATATCTGAACTAAGATAAATTAAAGTAATAAGAACACATATATAAACCTAAAAAAATATCAAATGATAATTTAATTGTAAGATAAAAAAAAATAACTTCATATCATTTTGTTTAGTTTTGCAATCCCTGTTCACAGCATGTGGGACAAAGGGCTATACACTTGGAAAAAGACAGTTATGCCCCGTACACATGGTCGGACTTTGTTCGGACATTCCGACAACAAAGTCCTAGGATTTTTTTCGACGGATGTTGGCTCAAACTTGTCTTGCATACACACGGTCACACAAAGTTGTCGGAAAATCCGATCGTTCTGAACGTGGTAACGTAAAACACGTACGTCGGGACTATAAACGGGGCAGTGGCCAATAGCTTTCATCTCTTTATTTATTCTGAGCATGCGTGGCACTTTGTCCGTCAGATTTGTGTACACACGATCGGAATTTCCGACAACGGATTTTGTTGTCAGAAAATTTTATATCCTGCTTTCAAACTTTGTGTGTCGGAAAATCCGATGGAAAATGTGTGCCGACAACAAGGTCCTATCACACATTTTCCGTCGGAAAATCCGACCGTGTGTACGGGGCATTACAACTGCAGGGATGCATTCCCCTTTAGGGAATTTGTCTCTGACTTGTTTTCAACTGCTAAGGACGTGCATATCATATATACATATGCACATAACATTCATTCATAGTAAATCAGAGTAGGGTAATTCTGCGGGATTGCCTGAAATTGACTTTATGATATTAGGAGATAGTGTTGTCATTCTTCTTAGGTGATTTTATACTGTTTCTTCATTTGCTAGGACAATATTTATTTTACGGCAATACCATCACTATCGACACTTTTAACTCTGACTCTGTTAGGGCAGAATTGTGACAGACGAAGTTGCTTGTTTTTTTTTTTTTTTGAATGTACATACTTTGAATTTGTCAACCTTATCCTTCTTTTACTTGGTGAGCTTGTAACCTGGAAGTAGCATGTGCATTTTAGGTGCTGTGACACCTGATATGCACATGCTTTCTACAAGTGAGTGGCTCATTAAGTAATGAATCAAGGACAAGAATGACAGCCATGGAGCATGCAACTTTAGAAGCAAGTCAGCAACAGGAGCTCTCATTTTGTGTCCTGACAAATTTCTTTAAGGATGCAGAGGCTCATCGTTGCTCACAATCTATAATTCTTTGGTCAAACTTAATCATTATTATCAGTAGTCACTTGTCAATTTTCACTTTTTATTAATTAATTGCTTCACTTACTGTTCTGATATATGATGATATCTAATACTAATACATGTAGAAATATATAAAATAGAAGCCATAAACTAATAAATAGATGTATGCGGTGCAGAAAAATATTTTCCTTTTAATTAATTAAAATGTATAAGGCTCCATGCACACTGACTTATAAATCGCTGCTTCTAGAGGAGTTTTGTTTGTTGAAGCAGCTCGATGCTATCCTATGTGTCCATACACATTAGGACAATTACAGGCATATTTTAATCTCAGTGTTTAGAGGCAGGAAGAAAAAAAAACCCTTCTGGTTTGTGTTTCTGATTGGAGCTTTTTGGTAGAAAAAATGTGTAACACTCGGAAACTCGCCAAACTGTGTACAAAACCCTCTATATGAGCATTTTTTTTTCTGCCATGGTAATTTATGTTTTGTTTTAAGCCCAGTGTGCATGGAGCCTTAGAAAGATTGCTTGTAAATACCTTTTTGACATTGATATTTAAGAAAAGAAAGGGGAAACAATGCATTTTATATGATCAATTTGCTTAAGATTTTGAAGATGCATACGTTTCATTGTTTTTTTTTTTTTTTAAACGGTATAAATCGCTTTTTTTGTACATTTTTCCAGATAACGCGATTGAAAATTGACAGAAATCCTTTTGCAAAGGGATTTAGAGATTCTGGGCGAAACAGGTAAGTGTTTTTTCTTCATGCTAAATTAACACATTTTAACGCACTTAGTACGACTCTTTCTTTTTGAATTTTACACTGTACTGAATAAATTTCACAAAGAGAAAATGTGGTCTGTTTAAACAGCTTGTTTCTATACATAGTTTGCATCATTTTAAATGTATGTAGAGCTGCTTGGTATGTACTTTATATGATTTCTGATTCCTGATTGGCACAGTTATTGTGTGTTACCTGTTCACACTTTGAATGCGGTGAGGGAAACTGGCGTTTCATGTCCATTTCCTGCACCATGTTCAAGCACTGCATTTGCGATTTGCAGTGGGTGTCAATTCAATACTAACGACGCCCTGGTGTGAACCGGCCTTCAATGTCAAGCCGGCTGTTAAGGTCTGATTACTTAAATCTGCACTGGGGTTGATTTACTAAAGGAGAAAAGGTTATTCAATTTGCATAGTAAAAATAAATTTGGGAACTGACTAGTGTGAAAATACTGCCAACATCCTATATAGAATCATGAGGAGAACATGCACAAGGTGCATTGGAAAACGCCCCCTTTGACTTTGATGGCAGAAGTAAAGTATAAGGATGCAAAGTAGATAAAAAGAAAAGACCAATGCAAAGCATTTTAAACCATTGTGTCTATATGTGATATATTTTCTAGCAATATTTTTGTATTCAATAAAGTTGAAACGCTGGTGCCTTTTCTTTTTATCTACTTTGTATCCTTATACTTTACTTCTGCCAATTTGCATAGTGAATGTTGGTAAATAAGGTGAACCCACTCTCTATATGCCTGAGATGTAATATTTACCAAACATTTACTGCAGGTTAATGTCTGTGCTCCTAATTTATGTGTTTTAAATTACAGGGATTGATTTACTTGTCAGAAAATGTTTGGTAAATGTTACATAGACTGATTTTTTAATATACCCCTAATGCCGCGTACACACGAGCGGAATGTCCAACAGAAAAAGTCAGACGGAAGCTTTTCATCGTATATTCCGATCGTGTGTACTTTTTTTTCCGAAAATTCTGACGGACCTATAAATAGAACATGTTCGAAATATTTCCGACGGAACCAATTCCTATTGGGAAAACCGATCGTTTGTTTGCTGTTCCGATGGACCAAAAATGACGCATGCTCTGAAGCAAGTAAGAGACGGAAGCTATTGGCTACTGGCTATTGAACTTCCGTTTTCTTTTCCCGTCATAAGTGTTGTACGTCACCGTGTTCTTGATGGTCGGACTTTGGTCGGACTTTGGTGTGACCGTGTGTAGGCAAGACCGCTTGAATGGAATTCCGTCGGAGTTCCGTCGGAGAAACCTTCGGAGTTTATTCCGACGGTGAAACCAGTCGTGTGTACGTGGCATAAGAGATTACTATGAAATTGAATAAAACAGGTAAACATTACAATTATTGCTCAAAATGTGGATGATTAATGCACTATACTTTTCCTTTAAAGCAAAACTGTAACATCTAGTGTTATTTATAAAAGTAAAAAAATTGCCTTTCATAAAATGCTTACAGTTCTTGACCCTTTGGTCATATAAACTAATTCTGTACATTAATCTCATTGTCAGTCCTGAAGGGGATTGCTTCAAGCCTGCAAAAGACTTCATAAAGGCCTTGTGACTGAAAAGGCATTTGTTTGTTTGACTAACATTGGGGTGTGCATGTTTGGGGGAAGGGGGTGGGGGTGTCTAGTTTCAAAGAATACACGAGAAATAAAAATCTTTTACCTTTTTTTTGCTTTTTGTGATATCAAAGAAGGCAAGGATTGCAGTCATGGATAATATCTAAATAATAACTAAATTAAACTTGTGCCCTTTAATATGATCAGCATCCACCTGATCTTGCGCTTATTGTTGAACTAATTAATGCTACAACAATCTGCTTCTCTATTACATTTCACCTCACCCATACACAAAGAACATTATCATTTTCCAGTAGGATTAGTTATTTTACAGAGAGCAAGGCACAAAATACAAACTGCAGAATCTATAAAAGCCATCAAGAATCTTGTATAATTTGGGTTTATTTTTCCTTCTCGCATTATTCATTGAATAATATCAAAAATCCACTATTAAAAGGGTTTTAAAAATGACGACCTTTAAGTAACGACACATTGGGCAACAGACCAGCCACACGGAACAGTCTCCATCCTAGGTAAACAATGTCTTGGTGATTCATAGATACACTATGCTACCAGACGTATTGGAATGCCTGCCTTTACACGCACATGAACTTTAAAGGCATCAAGTCTTACTCCGTAGGGTTCAATATTAGGTTGGCCCACCCTTTGCAGCTATAACAGCTTCAACTCTTCTGGGAAGGCTGTCCACAAGGTTTAGGAGTGTGTCTATGAGAATGTTTGACCACTCTTCCAGAAGCACATTTGTGAGGTCAGATACTGATGTGAATAAGAAGGCCTGGCTCACAATCTTCGCTCTAATTCATCCCAAAGTTGTTCTATCAGATTGAAGTCAGGACTCTGTACAGTCAAGTTCCTCCACCCCAAGCTCGCTCATTGATGTCTTTATGAACCTTGTTTTGTGCACTGGTCCAAACCATTTGGTGGAGGGGGGATTAAGGTGTGGGTTTTTTTTTTCAGGGGTTGGGCTTGGCCCCCTAGTTCCAGTGAAGGGAACTCTTAAGGCATCAGTATACCAAGACATTTTGGACAATTTCATGCTCCCAATTTTGTCAGTTTGGGGATGGCAAATTCCTGTTCCAACATGACTGCGCACCAGCGCACAAACAAGCTCCATAAAGACATGGATGAGTGAGTTTGGGGTGGAGGAATTTGACTGACCTGCACAGAGTCCTGACCTCTACCTGATAGAACACCTTTGGTATAAATCAGAGCAGAGACTGCGAGCCAGGCCTTCTCGTCCACATCAGTGCCTGACCTCACAAATGCACTTCTGGAAGAATGGTCAAACATTCCCATAGACACACTCCTAAACCTAAGTTCATGTCCATGTGAAAAAGGCAAGGGGTTTCAATACTTTTGATAGTATAATGTATTATTCTCTTATTTACTAAAGGTAAATAGGCTGTTCACTTTGCAAGGGAATTGTCCCTAGAGCTTAGCGAATGAGGTGAAGTTTCGCTTTGCGAAGAATACCCAGTCACGTGCAAAGAAAAGAAAAACATTGTTTTTGCTTGCACGTGATGATGATGGGAGTTATCTGAGCTTCACCCCATTCACTAAGCTCTGGGGAAAATCTCCTTGCAAAGTTAACAGTCTATTTATCTTTAGTAAATTCACCCCTATGTATCCATCAGCAGTAGGGATGAGTTTAAGGTTTGGTTTGTGTGTTTGAATGCCAGGAAAGTTTCTGACAAATACTCAAACATATTCCTGAACCAAATATAATGTAAAATAGCAGTATAAGTAGTGCTGTTTTACATGATAGCTTCCCGCTGTCAATGGCGGGGCAGGCATCGTTGAGTACCTAACAACCGGTGATATCACTAGCATTCCCTTAAGGGACCAGGAATCCGTGGCTATGTAAGAAAAGGATCCAGAGGTAAGCGCATGGGTTCTTTAATAATTCATAGGAGACCCTTCAGGTTTGATATGAAATTTAAGGGGGCTTTCCTCCCCAAAACAGGTGCTAAGCCCCCCACAAGTTCTATACTAGACCCTTAGGTTCTGGTATTGATCTTATGGCCAAACCCCAGACAAAAAATATAAAATAAAGCATGAGGTCCCCTATAAAAATCCATAGCAGACCCTTATCTGAGCATGTAGCCTGGCAGGCCAGGCATAGAGGGGGTGGGCGCATGCTCGAATGTAGTCCCTGGGTGCTTTGATTACAAACAGAAGGAAGTGGCCGGGAGCTGACATTTTTCTGACAGATTTAACACGTTTTTCTCTTTGCAAATGTCAGCTTTTTCTGTAGTGGGTTGTATATATTGCACTGATGTGCCACTTCATAGGCAGGGTAAAGGGCATTCTCCAGGCATGTTGTTCAATAGAGTTTGGCATTTTTAATGTTTCACTTTAAGCAATACTAAAATTGCTGCTCCACACCAGATCAAATTAAAAAATAGTTTTGCTTTGGTACATCTCCCCCAGGGCAGTGCCCAGTCCCCATGCCATTTGTTTAACAAACTCTTGAATATTAGCCTAGAAAATGGCCATAATATTTTAACATTGGGCTCCCATTGACAACATCGGGGTTCAGAATCAACACCTGAACTTTTGCTCCCTGAGGCCTCCTCAAACTTAGCCCATGTATATTCAGCTTACCACTACATAGCAAGAGGTGGTGCATTAAAATAAAAGAGAACCAGTTACTTGAAGTAACTTTTTGTAATTCTTTAGGGAACCTAAAATAACAGGGACTGTTATTCACGTGTTGAAGCCTAAGGGCTTATGCACACTGCAGCTCAAAAAAGCTGCTCCTACAGGCTTTTGAGCTTTTATTTTTTTATTGTTTTCTGCCTGGAAACTTCCCTCCATGATAGCCAATGTGTCCATGCACACTATGGCTTTTTCAGGAGTTTACAGGCATATGCTCTTACAGGCAGAAAAAAACCAACCAAACACGTGAAAGAGCATGAAAAGGCATTAAAAAGCTCAAAGAAGCTCAAAAACACACACACAAAAAAAGAAAAATTAGCAGAGGGGAGGGTTTGTAAAAAAAAACGTTTCAAAAAAAGCTCAAAGAAGCCTTAAAGGAGCTCAAAGAAGCTCAATAAAAATGTGCAAAAGAGCCCAAAAAAGTACAAGCTTCTTCAAGCTGAAAGAAAAGTTCAAATGTTGTAAAAGGAGCTTTCTTTTTAGCTGCAGTGTGCATGAGCCGCAAGAAGTTCTACGCAAGCAGCTGTGGCTGAATTAGAACTGAAATGCTAGTAATTTATATTTGTACCTGAGAAACTGCTCTTCAGATAGGTTAACCTTACCCATGGGTTTCTAGTTTTGAATGACTAGTTTTGAGTATTCCATGTCAATATCTTATCTGTCAGATGCCTTTAAGACTGCTGTCTAGTCTTAAATAGAGGTGAAGGAATAAGAAAGGGTTAGAACTTCTGTTGGGTTTTTGTCTTGCAGGTATATCACACAGAGGTTTCCCTGATTTATTTATTTTTTTGATAGTTGTCCATTGCAGAAATGTCCTACCTTTTTGAAATCTCTCCAATGGGCACACAGACAGTAAAAAAAAAAAAAAAAGTATATACATTTCTGCTTTACTAAAACTACGATTGAACATAACAGTTTTCTGCTGATTATGGTTTTTAAAAGTTTAGAACATAATTTACTAAAAATACATGTGTTACATTAGTTTTACAACCAATGTTTACATTTTATACGGGGTAAGATTACACAAAATGTTAACATAAAAAAGAATATTCTTTAACCTAGCTGGTTTCTTCTGGATCCTAGCTTTTAGCTAAGTTCAAGCTACTCTCTACCTGTACATATTCACATTTCACATAAATGTTTACTCATGGCCTGTTTAACTCTTGTATCAAAGTAATACTATTTATAACTCTTGTATCAAAATAATACGATTTATAACTCTTGTATCAAAGTAATACTATTTATAACTTTAATATGCAATTCATATATTTTTGTACATTTATTAAAGTAATACCGTTGTCATTGGAACGAGGAGGGTAGAATTAAATATTAGCGTGTATGCGTTGCTGTTAGGAAATGACTTGCTTTGCCTCTTTATTGCTCTTGCTTCCACTGAGAAAGAAAAAAGTATTTATTCTTTTACAAAAAGGAATGTTTTCTCCCTCTAGCTCATTGCTTTTGTTTGATCTACAAGAAGGGTGACAGGCTAAAATCTGGTTTAGTTTAAGAGGTGATTTAATCACAGCTCAGAATTAGTCTACTTTAAGACCTTGGGACCTTACTTCACAGATATTACAGTCTCTGGACTACAAAGAAATAGACTTGAAAACAGAATTAATTCCTGAAGCACACCATTTTCCAATAAATAGATTAAAGGGAATGTATAATTTTTTTTATATATTTTCTTTATAATGTTCAGAATTTAAAAAATAATATGTCCCTTTTGTATTCCGTTTCTTGCCAGTTCAATGTGAACATTTTCATATGAATATATCATCTTTACCACTTGTAAGCAGCAGGTGGCACACTTACATCTACTCTGCAGCTCTTCCACAAGCTGACTTATCGCTGTGTTGTGAATAGCCCATGTTATGAAGAGATCGTCAACTGAATTACACATACACTGCAGAATATGCTAGTAGAAAGACACACCCCTCCTTCTTAGAATATATCTCCAAATATGTTTTCTTTTATTAAAAGAAGCAGTTAAAAAGTGAGCAGTCAGTGCTGCAATTACTAATTAGAATTCTCTGCCAGGAAACTGTTATGGAAGCACCCTGTATAAAATATGTGTTTAAAAATGCAAACAATATTAATATAACATATTATTTTATAAACTTATATCAAAATGTAAAATAAAATTTGCCTAAAACCTTTTGGTAACTTCCCTTTTAGGAAGACATTGTTTATTTTATTTTTTTCCCGCACTATTTTATTTTACTGTTAAAGCTATTTAAATATTTTTTAAATTATCTTATACCAAAAAATGTAAAATAAGTGAAAAATAATTGTAATAATAAAGATCAAATCATGAACCTCAAGGACTAAACATGCAGACTTCACTTATCTTAGTGAATATAGTCAAGCTCTGTTCACTATTTTTAATTTAATAATATTAAACAAAAAATGTGAAAAAACTGAATTTTTACATGCACATGATTATGCACTAGGGTCGTCGGTTTGAATCCCAACCACGGCACTACCTGCCTGGAGTTTGCATGTTCTCCCTGTGCCTGCGTGGGTTTCCTCCCACACTCCAAAGACCTGCTGGTAGGTTAATTGGATTCTGCCTAAACTGGCCCTAGCATGTGTATGTAAGAATGTGAGTTAGGGACCTTAAATTTTAAGCTCCTTGAAGGCAGGGACTGATGTGAATGTACAGTATATATAAAGCGCTGTGTAAATTGATGGCACTATATAAATACCAGTAATAAATACATAAATTATTGAAGTGAACACAGCTTGATCATATTAACCAAGCTCAGTTAATAGTCAGGTTCCTAAGTGAGCAGGCTGTACTCCTTTAGTAAATAAGTTCTAATGAATTGGAGTTCACAATATTACTCCTGTGCCTGGACACATTGGATAAAGCTGGCCATATGCTAATAGGCTGAATGAAAGAAGTTGCACAGATTCCTCTATCTACACAAATGGTGTGGACAGATGGATCCCGCTGATGGGCTATTGTATTTTGACAGCCTCTAGCACCAGCTGTCAAAATAACCAAACAGTGCCTGCAGATTATTGGCTGCAGGTGCTATTTGGCTGATGATTTCTGGTCCTGAGTAATCAGCTTTTGTTGAGCCGGCAGGGCCACCTACTGTTAGAGCTATAATGGATTCCTATGAATCAGCCATAATTCTAACAGTGTAAGGCCAGTTTAATTATTCAACCTAGCTACATTCAGGGTATATTTGATATTGATATTGACAATAATGATATTGACAAGCTCACCAAAAACAAGTTACTAATCAATCAATAAATAGTTGTATACTCAAATGCTTTGTTGTTTATAGCAAATAACTTTACTTACTACTTACTACCACTATAATTTGCAACTTTTGTACTAGTGATAAAGCTGTTTATATTTATAATTATAATATATCTGTGTAGGGGTTAATTTACTAAATCATCACCTTATCTATCTTTCTCTTTTCAAATGAATATACAATTTGTTAAGTGGAAAGTCTCTACACCTTTAATAAACCAACCCCATTGTCTCAATTTCTAAAGTTGGGAAGGTTAATTATGGGCAAAAGTCAAAATGTGACAATGTTTTAAAAATAAAATAATTAAATGTTATACAATACAATTTTTTAGTTGTTAAAATAAAATCCTAAATATTTACCAGTTAAACAGTAATTTTAGGTATAATACAATTATATATATATATATATATATATATATATATATATATATATATATAATTTCAACCTCCTTAAAGACATATATAATAGCAGGGTTTATTTAATAGATATCAGCAGCTTAAGCCGTTAAAAGATATCCTGGAGAATATTAGCAAAGTGAAAGCAAATTTATGTGGTGAGAATAAAGTTTCATTCTTTTGCTAAAGTTTGAGTTTAACCCTATAAAATGTTAAATCAGGAAGGCAAAACAATTTCTACCCTGTAAATAATTGTAAGTATTTCATTAAATATATGTGGCCACTTGATTGTATAAATTAAATTGGTGATAAAATGTGGAAATTGTTGGAAGGCATCTTGTATAAATTATCACCCAGCCTATACTCCTCCAGGAGGTACCTTTTTATCTCCTTTTTAACTAGAAGTGAAAAGTCTGGGTTACTTCTGAAAATAGAGGAATTTTTTTGCCAAGGTTTGGCTAATAAACACTTTATAGCCTTTGCCTGCACAATATCTGTGATCTCAAAAAAACTTGGCGTAATACTGTTTGATGATTATGAGTAAGTTCTCAAACTAGCATTAAATAAAAAACAAATCACTTACAGTAAAAGAGTTGAAGAAGTTTATTTTTAGCAAAAAAAATGTTTGTTTTTTTGGGAGAAAATGACTTTTTCACGTTTTTCTGGGTTTTCTAATGTGCATTGTATAGGTAGGCAATGCGAGTGTACATTTAATGTCTGAATCATTTTGGAAAGTGAATTTTGTAGAGACAGCTAAATGTTTAATGTTTTTACATTTTAATGTGGCAATTCTTTACATCTGCGTGTGCTGTCAAAATATAATAGTTGAAATATATTAACTGGAAATTTGAATTTTTGTAGGATGGGTTTAGAAGCCCTTGTGGAATCATATGCATTTTGGAGACCATCTTTGAGAACTCTGACATTTGAGGATATACCTGGCATTCCAAAACAGGGTAAATATTGTTACACTTTGTAAGATACCTAAATATAGCAGAATTATTTAAATTGCAGAATAGATCATATTTAAGTAATGGATAAAAAAAATCATGTTTTACGATGATTCCTATTATTTTTAGAAAATGTGAGTTATTATTGTTTTTTGGGGTGAGGCCCAGTTTTTTGTGCACATGTCAAAAAAGTATAAACTTTTAGGACTTAAAAGAATATATGTCACTTTGCATTTATTGTGGTATCCGCATGCTATATACAGTTCCTAGGTCAAGTTACAGAAATAGGTGTCCGTCAACATTTTTATCTTTTTTATTCTTCTTTGAAATAGTAGTCCGTCTAAAATGTAATCGATACTATTTAAAAAAATATGTATTTTAACAGTGGTTTGAATT
This sequence comes from Aquarana catesbeiana, assembly GCF_042186555.1. Lineage (NCBI taxonomy): Eukaryota > Metazoa > Chordata > Amphibia > Anura > Ranidae > Aquarana > Aquarana catesbeiana. The sequence goes on along the minus strand of NC_133327.1, from coordinate 327,868,635 downwards.
TGTATGATGAAATAAAGCCAAACTTTAGCACAGTTACAAAATGCTAATAATTATATTTACGTATTCCCTTTTCTTTTTTATTATTACTTCATATGATCATTTTGTTTTGTACAGTAAATATAGCTATTAACCACTTGATCTCTGGAAGACTTTAAACCCTTCATGACCAGAGCTTTCCTTGCTACTCAGCACTGTGCTAATTTAACTCACAATTGCGTTTTCATGCAACACTGTACACAAATGAAATGTATATCATTTGTTTACAGAAATAGAGCTTTCTTTTGGTGGTATTTGATTACCACTGGGTTATTTTATTTATTATATAAATGAAAAAAGACTAGAAATAATAAAAAAAAAAACAATATTTTCTACTTTCTGTTATAAAACATATCCAATAAAAAAATCAAAACATCAAATTTCTTCATAATTTAGGCCAACTTGTATTCTGCTACATGTCTTTGGGAGGAAAAAAAAAGCAATAGTGTATATTATTGGTTTGTGTGAAAGTTATAGCATCGAATAACTATGGTATATATACTGGAATTGATGCAGCTATAGATGCTATAATGTAATGGCGGTGAGCAGCAATTTATAGTGTGACTGTGATAGGGTGGTGGGAAATCTGGCGCTAACAGACACTGACTGGGAGGGCCAATAACTGACACAGATGTCACTAGAGACATAAATACAGTGGTCAGTTAAAATACTGTACACTGACACTGTACTAATGACACTGGCTGGGAAGGGGTTAACATCTAGGGGCAATCAAGGAGTTAACTGTGTGCCTAACAAGTATAATATGTGTAATGTGAGCTGCTTGTACTAACAGATCTGTCTGTTTTTTCTCCCTGCTTTTAATGATTTAATGATTTTAATGATTTATTAAAACTGTAGAGTGCAAAATCTGCTGCAGGATGGCTTAGAAACCAATCAGCTTCCAGTTTTTTTGTCAAAGCTTAAATGAACAAGCGGAAGTTAAAAACTAATTGGTTGCCATGCAGAGCTGCACCAGATTTTGCACTCTCCAGTTTTAGTAAATCAACCCCAGAGTTCTGTGTGTTTGTAAACACACAGAACTCTGTGTGTGATTGGACACAGCCAGCCAGGTTTCAGCCAAAAACATCAGGAATAGCCCAGGGATGTGGAGCACATTGAAGCGAGTTTTTAAGTTCTAGCCAAAATTACAGTGGCTACTCATTACCTTAACACCAAAAACAAAAGGACAGTAAGGCTCTGCTATGACAACTGGTTACCTTTTTTCCTAAAGGAAATTTTAAATAGTAAAGTGAACTATTCTCAGACATTACTTTATTTGGTTTCACTTTAAAGGACAGACATTAGTTCTCCATCTACACAACTGGCTCCTATACCAACATCTGCCCTATCTGAACTTGCACCGTAGTCATCTGGTGGCCTAAATATGCCATTCTTTTTAACTAAGTTTAAGAATGCCTGTCATTAGGAGGCCAGTACAATTCTGCACTCTGTCATCACTTTAACAAAAGTATCCTCTGGTTCTTGTAAGTTTTGGTACTTGTTGTTAGGGATGGGCAAACGGTTTGGCAAAAGCATGAAAAAAATAGTTTTTTAATATATTTTTGGGGGATATTTATTATAGCAAAAAGTAAAAAAAAAAAAAAAAAAAAAGGTGTTTTTTTTCAAAATTGTCGCTCTTTTTTTGTTTATAGTGCAAAAAATAAAAACCGCAGAGGCGATCAAATACCACCAAAAGAAAGCTCTATTTGTGGGAAAACAGGGATGTCAATTTTGCTTGAGTACAACGTCGCACGACCGCGCAATTGTCAGTTAAATCGATGCAGTGCTGAATCCCAAAAAGTGCTCTGGTCAGGAAGGGGGTATTGTCAATCATGACGACTGCCTGATTCCAAAAATAGAAAAAAATAAAAACGCTCTGCCTCCTTGGAGGCCTCCCACTGACTGCCTGCTCTGCACTTTGTCAGTTCTTATATAGGTAAGGGGCGGGGCCACACAGCTATGTCACTCGTGGCACCGCTCCTTCTGATGTCACATGCCACTTGGTGACATAGCCTAGTGGCCCTGCCCCTTGCCTATATAAGAACTGTCAAAGCGCAGAGCGGGCAGTCAGTTGGAGGCCTCCCAGGAGGTGGAGCGTTTTTATTTTTTTCTATTTTTCGTGTCCGACGGGCGTTGTGATTGACGATTTATTTACATCTAGGGACACAATTTTTTTATTTTTTAACCACTTCCCAACTGCCACACACACATATACATCGGCAGAATGGCACAGGCAGGCAAATGGACGTACCTGTATGTCCTAATTAAATTTGCCGCCTATCGGGCACGTGAGCCCGCCATACGCCGCGGGTGCATGCCCACAGGTCCCGTGAACTCGATGTTCGCTGGCGGCCCACGATTGCAGCAAGGAGAGGCAGAACGGGGAGATGCCTATGTAAACAAGGCATTTCCCTGGTCTGCCTAGCAACATGACAGGGATCTACTGCTCCCTGTCATTATACAGTAATCAGAGGCTGTTTGTAGCTCTGATCGCTGTATAAATGACAATGGTCCCAAAATAGTGTCAAAAGTGTCCGATATGTTCGCCATAATGTCGCAGTCCCGATAAGAATCGCAGATCGCTGCCATTATAAATAATAATAAAAATGCCATAAATCTATCCCCTATTTTGTAAACACTATAATTTTTGCGCAAACCAATCAATATACACTTATTGCGATTTTTTTTACCAAAAATATGTAGAAGAATACATATCAGCTTAAACTGTGGAAGAAATTCATTTTTTTATATATTTTTTGGGGATATTTATTATAGCAATAAGTAAAAAATATTGCTTTTTTTTCAAAATTGTCTCTTTTTTTGTTTATAGTGCAAAAAATAAAAACCACAGAGGTGATCAAATACCACCAAAAGAAAGCTCTATTTGTGGGTAAAAGGATGTCAATTGTGATTGGGTACAAAGATGCACGACCGCGCAATTGTCAGCTAAAGCGACGCAGTACAGGATCACAAAAAATGCTCTGGTCAGGAAGGGGGTAAATCCTTCCGGGGCTGAAGTGGTTAAGGTTTCTTGTGGTGTTTACCTTTTGACATTTTTTTGGTGAATGGGTAGGGAAAAGATGTACCCGATACCCATACACATGGGGGGGACCAGGATCTGGGGCCCCCCTTGTTAAAGGGGGCTTCCAGATTCCGATAAGCCCCCGTCCGCAGACCCCCACAACCACAGCCCAGGGTTGTCAGGAAGAGGCCCTTGTCCCCATCAACATGGGGACAAGGTGCTTTGGGGTGGGGGCAGAGCCCCTCCTGCCCCAAAGCACCCACCCCCCATGTTGAGGGCATGTGACCTGGTATGGTTCAGGAGGGTGTGAGCGCTTGCTCGTCCCCTCCCCTTTCCTGACCTGCCGGGCTGCATGCTCGGATAAGGGTCTGGTATGGATTTTGAGGGGGTCCCTATGCCCAAAGGTCCTGGTATTGACTGGGGGGGGAACTCCATGCTGTTTTTTTCTTTATTTTTTCAATAGCCGGGTGACAGTACTTGTAACGGCGAGTCATTTTAAATGTGATTTGACTCTTTTTTTTTTTTTTCTTTAGAAATGTCGTTTTTGCTGTAGCATGTTTTACGCATGTTACAGATGCACCACTTTACAGGCAGACTATGGGGGACCCCCCCCGGCACTATATTTAAAGGAAATTTTCATTTTTATTGTTGCACGTTAAGCATAATTAAAATCACCGCTCCTGAAAAAACTATTGTTTTTTAAAAAAAGTCTTCAGTGATACATGTCCCCCAGGGCAGTACCCAGACCCCCATACCCCTTTTATGGCCAATTACTTGCTTATAAGCCTTCAAAATAGGCACTTTTGATTTTTCCTGTTCAGCTCACATAGACTTCAATGGGGTTTGCCCTTCTGGTTAGAATATTTGTTTGGTCCATCCTTACTTGTCATGTGTATAACGCTTAAGGAAATCGATAAGTAACACTGTAACCGTAGGATTTTTCTATCGGTGTTGCTTATCCAATAGTGCTGCAGTGTTTGAACAGGATATGTGAATTCTGGGCTGGCAGCTCCTACACACAAAATAATTTGCACAATTTCCTTGGTTTGTAATGTAAATAAAAGATCTGAGATTAAAACATCATATTATGCGTTATTTATCTATATACAAATTATTCCATTGTGTGATCAAATAGTAAACAGAGTCAACATGTTTCAGGGGTCAGAGACTGCCTCTTCGTCAAGGCTACAATGATAGAGCAAAAGGATATATAAATAAATCTAGTGTATAGTTTCATATTGGCAATATTTAAAATAGCAGGTTATTTGAGCAGCAACCATATGGTTATATGCTGAAAAGGACACTGAAGCCCATGTGTAGGGGGAGCTTTCAGACCCACTCTCTAATTGAATCTTCATATGGCCCCTGTGTAAGCAGAACAGTCAGGGAAAGATGAAGAAAAATGATTTACTGTTCTAACACATTCAGCTGTGTATGTAAATCTGAGTTTAAACTATTAAAGTACTATAGGCAAAACCTTTTTTTAATTTTGGAATAGAGTAAGGGAGTGTTATAACCTCTATGAGATTCCCCTTCACTTCCTTTCCCATAGCCAAAATCCCTCCAAAATGTGGGAATCCTTGAGTGTCACCAGGGTCATCAGAGCTAGTGTCCTATTTCGGTGAGAACAGTCAACGGGACAAATAGAGAGGGGAATCTTCCTAACGGGGATACAGAGAACAAAAAAAAAACTGACTGGTGTTCCTATCCCTCTCCATTCTATCCAAACTTAAAAAAATATACTGCCTTTAGTGATATTTTAGCCTTTTTAAGCCTTGGGCTTTATAATCAGAATGTTAAAATGTAGCCTTGTACACATGGGAGAATGGACTTGATATCTTCTATCAAATCTAAAATATAACACAATAATTTGCAATATAATATATCTTGTTTACCTGAAAAAAATATACCACACTTTTTTATTTTACCTGAACATAATCAATAAATAAAATACTTATTAAATAATGTATGCATTTGCTTTAATGATGAACACTTGGAGGTAACTTGTAGACAGATGGACTTGATTTGAAACATTTTTCATGATTCATTCTTAAGAAATAGCACATTCTGTAATGAATTACCTATATATAAAAGCAAAATATTTCACTATGATTGCAGAACTTTAACACTTAACACATTGTCCTATATGTAAAAATGAAGGCATTGTATGAAGGCATTGCACTCACTCAAATTGAATGATTAATAAAAACATTGATATATGAAAGCATACTAAGGAACCTACTATTCTATAAATCATATTTGCATAATATGACTCATAATATAGGTCCTAATACACCAGATATCAGAATAAGATGTTGGCAGAGAATCACTTTCATCCTAAAGAAGAAATATACTAATACAGTAAACAATAACTGTACTATTTATTTGCCTCCCAAATACTGTATTGTAAAAAATTGGTGGGGAAGTATATTTCGGGAGTGGTGGTTATAAACATCAGAAAACACACACAGATGGCAAGTGCGCTTGTTATTGGCTGTGATCTGAGTCATTGTATAGTTTAGATCACAGACACAATATACAGAGCTAATCCAAGCGGCTCTTTACTTTGTGATCACTGTGATGACTAATCACAGTGATCAAAAATGTAAATACTATAGTGTTTACATCTTACAGCCTGCCCATTCCTCTTACAGCATGGTAAGGAGGAACTAATGAATGAAAGAAAAAATTTGAAGATCACAGGCAGCGGCTATTTATTCTGTTTATTTAAATGGGAGATCATTTTAACCAAATCCCCACCCTCCTCTCCTGTACATATTAACTCCAAGCCTTTTTCTATAGTGATATTAACGTGTTACTAAACCCACAACAGTAAAATCAGTTTGTATATACAGTAAAGCGTGTTTGTTTTACTCACTGTGGAACCTATGGGGTTAAGCCTGCTCATTGTGTAAAAAGGCTATTTGATCCTGTCTTCTCTGATCAGCACAGGGACAATCAGCACTGTCCAGACAGAGGGTCAGGGGTCCTGCAGCCTCATAGGACAATCAGAGGAGAATGAAAACTCCTCCTACAAGCTTTAACCAGTGCTGAAAGAAGTCACGGGACTGCTATATACTGCTGATGACAAAAGGTGATTAGCAGTTTATATTTACTAAAATAATTGCATTTCCATTGGAGCTTAAACCATAATTATGTGTTGGGGCATGGCCTGGCTGGAGTCCCTGCTGAGGCTGCTGAGGCTGCCATTCATTTCACTTCATGCACATGGGTCTGCTTCATAATGTGCAACCTTTTCGTTTGACATTGACACAGCTTGGAGCTAGGACAAGCTCCCTGCCTGCACTCACAGTGGTCTAGTTGGACTTTACCTCTTTACCTGAGCGGCACATAAATTGTGTCTGTTTGGGTCACGGTATATACAGACTGCTACTCTAGTGGTTAAAAAGGCTTCAGTAAGCATGATGTTAACCAGGTAGTCTTGGACTGCCTTGCAAACAGTAAATTAATACTGCGCGTTCGTCTAACAGTACTGTTGCCTTGCTTGTCCTGGGTGCAGTGTTGACTACCTTTCACACCAGTGCTCCCAATACAAGTGCTTAGCTGTATCCTTGAGCTACAGACAAGTAGGTGGGATCTGGCTTAACCTAGCTTAAAAGAATGATGGCCAGCCTAGGGCAGATTCCACCCATTTGTATGCAGCTTGTGGATCTAGCCAAGTACTCTTAATAATAAGAATGGTGTGTCTGCCACACAGTGCAGCAGTAGAATTTCTGAGGTAACAAAGTACTTATTACTTATATACTGTTTTCAAGGAAAAACATGTATAAAGGATGTAATAATCATCATTCCTGAGAAAAAAGTTGCTCAAGGCTCCTTTCACTGCAGGACACATGTGTGAAGCCCTTAGCAATTGGTCAAAATGATTGATTAGAGTAGGGGTCTCAAACTGGCGGCCCTCCTGTGGTTGCGAAACTACAAGTTCCATCATGCCTCTGCCTGTGGGAGTCATGCTTGTTAACTGTCAGCCGTGCAGTGTCTCATGGGACTTGTAGTTTCTCAACAGTTGGAGGACCGCCAGTTTGAGACCCCCGGATTAGAGGGAAGATCAAAACTTTTATCCTCCCCCTTAGCAAAGATCAAATGACCAAGTATTTAGGTCTTCACACATCTAGCTACCACTGAAGGAAGCATATACCTTATCAGAGATAAATATTTCTGCCTTATTTTTACTTTGAATGTATCCATCCTTGCAAGACTATTAACATAGCATATTAGAAATATATATATGTATATTCACAATGTGTTTTTTTTTAGGAAATGTAGGCACTTCCTCTTTACTCTCTGGATCTGGAGCTGCAGCCACTCATCCACATCTTTTGCCAGGTTCTCCATGTTCTTCCCCTGCTTTCCATCATTTGGGAGCAAACACAAGTCAACTTTGCAGCCTGAGTCCAGCAGATTATTCAGCCTGTGGTCGATCTAGCCTAGCACTTAATAGATATAGCACGTCACTTGCTGAAACGTATAACAGACTCACCAATTCAACCAGTGAAGCTTTTACAACCCCAAGAACCCCTTCCTACGTTGGCATGGCAAGCAGTGCCACAGTAAATATGTCTATGACAGGAGCTGACAGTGACAACTTTGGATGTCCTCAAACAAGCCTATCTATGCAAATTTCAGGAATATCTCCTCAGCTCCAATATATTATGCCTTCACCAACGGGCAATGCATTTAGCAGTGGACAGCCGCACCAAAGCTCTTACAATGCCTTTCGACTGCACAGCCCATGTGCACTGTATGGATATAACTTTTCCACTTCTCCCAAACTAGCTTCTAGTCCTGAAAAAATTGTCTCATCTCAAGGAAATTTTTTGGGCTCATCTCCAAGTGGAACCATGACTGACAGACAAATTCTGCCTTCAATGGATGGGGTTCACCTTCTTAGTGGTGCTGGACAGCAAAATTTCTTTGACTCCAGAAGTTTAGGAGGTCTAACACTATCAACATCTCAAGTACCTGCACATATGGTTTGACCATGAACTCTTTATATAAAAGGGTTCCTTTCAGGATTTTTTTATTCAGTCTAAATATTGATTGTAAATAGAGTACCTAAGAACTGAACTTTAAATCAGTTTAAATTTTGCTTGTAGATATGTATATATATACATTACAAAAAGACAAATGCACTAACTTGCTATTAACTATTTTGTTCTTTTTTTGTACGTTTTGTACTTCTTGTATTTTGCCTATGCACAGAATAAATAACAAACCAAGCACAACCACTTACATAGCCAAAGGCTTTCAAGTGTCCTATTATTATACTTGTACATTTATCAACTTCAGTATTGATTATAAACATAATATATTGCAAACAACTGAAAATAAGACATAAGATTTTGACTGGTTGCTTCCCACCAATCAATGGACAGTTTCATAAACATGTGTATTACTAGGGATACTTAAATCTGAACTCCAGCTCTCCTTTTTTTCGTCAAATATGTAGCAAAGCCTCTGCTTTGCTCAAATATAGTAATCTCAATTGGCTGCCTGCCATCATCTTCACAAAATGCGTCTATATAATCTGCAGAACCTCTCTGGAGCCACTTAGTTTCCACAATGGCTTCATTTGTCATTAAGCCTTTTCTTTCTATTCCTTCTGTTGTTGGTCTGCCGTCTTGTTTTTCCCACCGTTAAACAATATTGGTGGCAGCGTGTTTGGAGGTGTGCTCATTCCATCCAACATCATTTATGTGCATGGTTTCTTATGTTGTATTTGATTGGCATTGTCTGTATGCAGAACCAAGTCATCCAATAATACCCGCTCCTTGTGATTTCTAGGTATCTTCTAGCAGTGTACAGATGCTGCTACACTTGTGTGTTTTTACAACTGCTAGGAGAGGTATATTTTTGTTCCACCCGAGTTTTTATTAATGCGTTTTCTAATATATTTCATTACACTGAATACATTTTGAGGGGTTTGGATAGCATTATATGCTTGCAGTTGCTGGTTATGTCTGGGTGCTCTGGTACACTGACTTGAGAGCTGCACACTGCTGCTTCTGATCATTAGGTGAAATGATATTTGGGCAGCACAGGGGGCTCAGGACATGTTGATCTTCTTTGTAACAAGACTGCTTTTCAAAGGAGCCAGTGCTGTAGCTCAACTTTAAAGGGTTTATTGCGGGGGTTCAACATAAATTTTACATAAAGGGGGATTGAATTTGTTCTGTGTGCAATTATAGCATATGGAAGGATGGTATTGTTAAGGAGGTACGCCTGCAATACTGCTAATTTAGGTTGGAATGACAGTGTTAAGTGAATTTTAAATTAAATAAAAGGATATAAATATGAAAGCTGGAATATAGGAGATGTCTTTCCTATCTTATTTATCTTAGTTGCATTAGTTGTGCTACCAAAAGTAAGAAAAAGTGCACATGCTTAACAATAAATCAATAAATATACACTGATAATAAATAAATCAAATAAATCAAATTCATAGAAATTCATAAAAATTCAAAGATTTTAAAAATGCGCTCCACAAAACCATACAAATTGGATATCCCCAAAAAATATATAAAGTGCTATAAACAGAGTCCATAACCAAAGAAAATAGTGTGTGGATACAGCAGCCCAGATGATCCCAAAAAATAAACAGAGTCTTCACCGCTTATGAACACCAACAAACAAAAGCAGCTTACCAGACCTCAAACTAAAGGACATCTGGCCACGCTTTCATTGTGGGTTATATAATACAGTGTAAAATTGTACTATGTTTTTAGAAAACCATTCCTTCTGAATATTTCAAATCATATTTCAACTACCAGGGTCGCAAAGGTCGCACTTGCCACTGGGCCCTGGCGTTCCGCTGCTGTGGGGGGCTAAGACCCAGCATCCCCCCTGCACCTTTGGCTAGACATTCACTCTATACAGTGGAGAGGGGCCTCTGACCCAGGCAGGCATCGGCTTCAGTGCACAGGCAGAGTGACTTACTTGTGTACTGAAGCTGGTGCCTGCCTGGGTCAGAGGCACCTCCCCTCTCCACTGTATAGCTGAACTGCTGGAAGGAGGGGCAGAGGGAGATGCAACGGGCATCACAGAACTGTCAATCAATATCTGCAGGTGAGTGGCCATGGGGTGACCAAGATACTGAAAGTACACTGTTATGTGTCTTGGGAATATGGGAAGATACCGAGATGTGCTGGGAGTTGGAGGCGCAGAGATGTGCAAGTGAATAAAAAGCAGAGATGTGTTTAAGGGGTTTAGGGAGTGCAAAGATCACTTGCTGCAGTGTACAATGGTGTGCTGGAGGGATACAGAAGATGCTGGGGGGTGCAGAGGTGTTTGTGTGTGTGGGAGGGGGGTTATGGATGTGTGGGGGGTGCAGAGATGTGCGGCAGAGTACATAGATGTGCTGGGGGGTGTTGAGGTGTGCTGGGGAATACAGAGGATGCTGGAAAATACAGAAGATGCTGGGAGGTCAGAGGTGTGTATTATGCTGGGGCTACAAAGGCTTGCTTGGTGTATGGAGGCATATTGAGGGATAAAGAGGATTCTAGGAGGTTCGCAGGTGTGTGGTAGGTGCAGAGGTGTGCTAGGGGTTGGAAGAGCAGTGATGTGCAAGTGGATACAGAGCAGAGATGTGTTAGGGGTGTGGGGGGTGCAAATATCACTTGCTGCGGTGTACAATGGTGTACTGGAGGGATACAGAGGATGCTGGCAGGTACAGATATGTGTGTGTGTGTGTGTGTGTGAGGGGTGGTACAGAAGTGTGGATGGTGCAGAGATGTGCGGCAGAGTACATAGTTATGTTGGGGGGTGTTGAGGCGTACTGGGGAATATAGAGAATGTTGGGGAATACAGAGGATGCTAGGAGGTGTGTGTGTGCGGGGGGGGGGAGGTTTGGAGGTGTGTCGGGGGTTAAAAAGGATTGCTGGTTGTATGGAGGCATATTGGGGGATAAAGAGGATTCCGGGAGGTTCAGAGGTGTTTGGGAGGTGCAGAGGTGTGCTGGGGAGGTGTACGGAGGATGCTGGGAGGTGCAGAGGTGTGTGTAGGCAGTGCAGCAATGTGAAAGGGTGTACAGAAGCGTGCTAGGAGGGGTACAGAGGTGTGCTAGGGGTACAGGGGTGATTTGGGAGGTACAGAGATGTGTGGGGGTATGGAGGTATGCTGAGGGGTATGGAGGCATTCTGGGGGATGCAGAGATGTGCAGTGGGGTATGGCATTGGGTGTTTTTTGTAGAACCACGCCCATTTTAAATGCCCCACCCCTACTTACAGTAAGATACGTTCTCCGCCTAAAATGGCTGGCTGAACACATAGAAAAAAAAGGTGTCTCTGAAATTTTTTTGGAAAGGTTAGCAGCTATTCAGAAAGTAGTCCTGCTGCAGAACACGTTAAAGGGTCCTGCTGCGGGACCCTGATAAAGTGCCCCGAGATGGGAGAAAGGGCCCTGGATCAGTGGGAAGGGCCCTGAGACCAGTGACAAGGACCAGGACGGGATCTGGGGGGTCCTTCATGGTTTCTTGCACCGGGGTCCTGCAGGTTCTAGTTATGCCTCTGTTTCAAATATTTCTTTAATATAATATTATTATTATTTTTAATATTTTTATAATAATTTTTAAAAAAATTATACGTTTTCTCCAAAGTACAAGACAATGGAACAAATGTTAATCTCAAGATTCCATGTACAATAACCTAGCTTTCAATCATACTAATTATATAACATGTAGAAATACAAAAAAAATGAAAGTGAAGAGGAAAGGAACATTACAAAGGGTAGGGGTAAAACAGGGAAAAAGAGCAGGGAGGGGGAGGAATATTGTGCAAACACAGGTTAGGTTCTGGGATTACAATATTCACTATTTGGTTTATGCATTGAGAGTAGATCAACAAAAATGAGTAAGACTTCCAAGTGATATTGCATCAATGAATATGCATATAGTTGTAGGTCATTATACAGCCTAGTCTATAATATCTAACTGATTGGGAGCAAGTGAGCTCACGACGTCAGGGATATGGCGAATCAGAATCTCTAAATGCTCTCCAACATATCCAGTGGGTACTCACCTGTTCAGGGCCACCCTTATCCTCTGCTACCATGGTCTTCATTGTCATAATATCATTGAGTATCTGGACCCATTATAGAATATGTGGGGGAGAGGTAGAATTCCAATGTTGGGATATGGTCACTCATGCCACCAAAAGACAATGGGATTGATTTACCGTACTAAAAGCAAATAGACTGTGCAGTTGCACTCTGCAAGAGCAGTTGCTCCAGAGCTTAGTAAATAAGGTAAAGATTCACTTTGCAAAGAATACCCAATCACTTGCAAGGAAAATTTAAAAAAACAGCATTTTTGCTTGCAAATGACTGAAATGATTGCAATAAAAAACGTAAACACTCACATGTAAGTAGGAAAATCAGCATAATCGCTGAGCGGTATCATCGTGCCACCTCCCATTGTCTCTGTACATCCAGCAGGACGGGCTATCTGTGGTCATCCGGCCGGTGCCACAGACTGTTCTACTGATGATGCTGATTTTCCTACTTACATGTGAGTGTTTACGTTTTTTATTTCAATAAATACCGTTTGATTTTACACTATGGGAGCCCTCCCTTTCTTTCTTCCTATGATGACAACACTATGCTGAGGGCTGAGCCCTTTTCTGTGGACCCATCCATCTCCATCACAGTCCCTGACGTCCTTTCCAGTTTCCATCTTCACTCCTGGGAGTTCCGGATTAGGAGGATCTCACAGCCCATTTAGACCCTCTGTAACGGGGGGTCATGGGGTTCTGGTAAGCGGCCAGGCTCTTACTTTTGGTGGTGGACTCACACACCTACGATTCCATGCAATTGAATAACTCGGGATTGTCAATCACTGTTTTGGGGTTTTCTCCATATGGACTATTCCTTTAATTATTCACATTCATTTCTTGATTTTATATTTATTACACATGGACTTATTTCTAAATATGTTTGCACTAATTGTGATATATTATTGACCTGATTGTATATGTATCCACTAAGGGGGCTTGTGTATTTCCCCAACTTTATATAGTGTGCCACACTATACCTATTTACATATATTTGTTGTATTTAGACTTCTTAGGTGCGGCACCCCTTAGCCACACATTCACTATTTTGTTCAGCGCGAGTCACCAATTTTTCTTACTTACGCTGTTTTCTAGCTGGTTTAAAACCACTTTTGGCGTAAAGGGACATTTTTTGGTTGCTATGGACAATCTCCAGTTTCCAGGCAGAAAGAACAGTATATACCATATAAAACTGCATGCAGGGCATTGGACAAAGCACTAGGGACAAAAGGGAAGTGAAATAATTTCATACAGTAATCTGTAAGATTTCACTGTACTGTGTGTATTATGATTTTTACATTTTTTGAATTTGCTGCCGGGCTCTGCCCCCCAGCATCGCGACGCTCGCAGGGAACGGAGCCCAGCACACAGAGGCATCGGGCAGAGGACAGAGCCCGCAGACACAGCGGAGGGACATCGCAGGATCCTGGGGACAAGGTAAGTTCACTGCACCAGGATCCTGAGATGCAATCCCGAGTGTGGCTCGGGGTTACCGCTAATGGTATGGTACAGAAATTTAACCCCGAGCCACACTAGGGAAAACCACCAGGGAGGTTAAAGTCGTAGTACGCTACTTACATTTCTTTTATCTGGGCCCCCTGTAGCTTTATTCCATAATGTGCTAGTATACACATGAGAAGATGCAGAAAACAGTAAAGAGAAACAAGAGGAGTTAAAAGGAACTCCTCTTGAGCTTCTTACCTGTGCAGTGTTCATTTTTTAATTGTCTTATAATCATTATTTAAGTGAATCACCATTGCTGGTTGTACTGGGCAAGCATGAATTAAAAGTTTTGCAAATTAACCATTTATTTATATTTAGCTTAGCTGCTTTTTATGCACTTTTGCATACAAACAAGATTTCATTAAGATATTTACCATTACATAGAAACATAGCAACTCTGTTTTATTGTTAAGGTCAGTTATATGCATTGCAAGGATTTTAAACAAGCTTCATTGCAAAATCTAAAAAAGAAAGAAGGACGGCGCCCTCTAAGTGCAGCATGTATGTTAAAAATATTTATTACAATAGATAAAAACACTCACATTTGAGTTGCTAAAAACCAGCATGTAAAGTAGTTTCATCTGCGTGCTCTCGGGGGATGTAAGCTAAAAACCAGCATGCTGGTTTTTAGCAACTCAAATGTGAGTGTTTTTATCTATTAGAGGGCGCCGTCCTTCTTTCTTTTTTATTGTTCCAGAGCTTCTTCTAGCTTTTATAGACTGGCTGCCTTCCATTTATTCAGCATCATTTTATCCTTACATGGACTAATACCTGAACTTGTTGTGAAACATTAACTACCACCATCAAGTTCCCCCTCTCAGGAACCCCCAACCCACCCCCTTCCCCCCACCATTTTTAGTTATATGTACTCGGCTACCTCCATTGTGCGCCATATTAACCCCTTGATCGTTTATTCATTGCAAAATATTAAAGCGGTAGTAAAGTCTGCTTTGTAATTTTTACCTACAGGTAAGCCTATAATAAGGCTTACCCGTATGTAAAATTAATATCTCCTAAACGTGCACTGTTTAGGAGGTATTCACCTTAGATGCAGTCAGTGACATCCCCGGTGCATGCGCTCTGAAGGTCCAATATACCATCATTGTGGCTCCGACCACTCACACAGCCGGAGTCTGCGAACCTGGAAGGAAGACCGGGAGAAGACGGAAGCCCTCTCAGCAGTGACAGCACATTATGAAATAGTTACCCGAAAATGAAGCCCTTGCCCATGCTGCGAGGGCTTCCATCTTCTCCCGGTCTTTCCTCTGGGTTCATGGACTCCGCCTGTGTGAGGGGCCAGAGCCTTGGTAACAGTATGCCGGACATTCAGAGCACATGTACCGGTGACGTCACCGGCTGCATCCAAGGTGAATGTCTCCTAAATGGTGGAAACTCCGCAGTGCTGCGGAGGCGGGGAGTTCACTGGGGAGGGTGGGTTCCTGTATCTATCCTCTGAGAAAAAAAGCCCTGCAAATAATACAAGGTTTCCTCTGCTTGTCTGTTCTGGCAGCAGTAGAGGGGACGACCTGTCTGCTACCAGAGATAAAAAGAATCAGGCTTCTCAGCCATTCAGGAAAAGACTTATATTTTTATATCAATTGATACAACGCTTCATCGGATTGACTGAGGTAGAAAGGCGCACAAATGAGGTCATGATTTCCACTTCAGCCATTTAGAGGAAGCCTTCAATTCATTGATAAAAAATACAAGGCTTCTTACGAATGGCTGAGAAGCATTCAGCCTGATTCTTTATAATTCTGGCAGTGGACAGGAAGTTGCCTGTACTTCTGCTGGAACACAGTGCCACTTACTGTACGTAGTTAACTCTACAACAGCAGCTGCATCATTACGTAATGGAAATAGTTCATTTGGCCAGTTTGGCCTAAAAATATAACTATTTAAAGTAAGAGGAATGCTGGAATTCTGCTGTAATGTTACTCAATAGGCAATGCATGAGTGGATTTTACAGTACATTTTTTACATGATATACACATACTAAAAGCCTAGTGAGAGATTATACAAATTCACTTATTTTGAGCACACACCCCTGTCAGTGTAACTATTTCTCAATATGAATCTTACAGCTCATAAAGCAGGCTATTTAAAGTGTATCACCTATGTCATAAGTGCACCTTGTATTTGATGTATATTTTTAATAAAAATTTTACATAAACATTAAAAAAGTGTAGCGCCACCCCCATAGGAGCTGCTCCTTGACTTGGTTCTGTGTTCTGCCTTCCAACCCCAGGAACAGTCTCAGCCTGTCTGGCACCCCTGGTTGAACTCCTCCCCTTTTTAATGACACAATAGTAACAGATTGCAATAAGTATGATTTCACTTTATTGATTAACTCCATAATAGACAAGGTAACAGTCCCTCAGCAAAGATAGTGACCTGGAGCAGTAATATGATTGCACATCTACACAGAGAGGCATACAATGTACTTAAATCTCGGTATGTATATATACAGTATCTCACAAAAGTGAGTACACGCCTCACATTTTTGTAAATATTTTATTCTATCTTTTCATGTGACAACACTGAAGAAATGACACTTTGCTACAATGTAAAGTAGTGAGTGTACAGCTTGTATAACAGTGTAAATTTGCTGTCCCCTCAAAATAACTCAACACACAGCCATTAATGTCTAAACCGCTGGCAACAAAAGTAAGTATACCCCTAAGTGAAAATGTCCAAACTGGGCCCAATTAGCCATTTTCCCTCCCTGGTGTCATGTGACTCAGTGTTACAAGATCTCAGGTGTGAATGGGGAGCAGGTGTGTTAAATTTGGTGTTATTGCTCTCATTCTCTCATACTGGTCACTGGAAGTTCAACATGGCACCTCATGGCAAAGAACTCTCTGAGGATCTAAAAAAAAGAATTGTTTCTCTACATAAAGATGGCCTAGGCTATAAGAAGATTGCCAAGACCCTGAAACTGAGCTGCAGCACGGTGGCCAAGACCATACAGCGGTTTAACAGGACAGGTTCCACTCAGAACAGGTCATGCCATGGTCGACCAAAGAAGTTGGGTGCACATGCTCAGCGTCATATCCAGAGGTTGTCTTTGGGAAATAGACATATGAGTGCTGCCAGCATTGCTGCAGAGGTTGAAGGTGTGGGGGGTCAGTCTGTCAGTGCTCAGACCATACGCCGCACACTGCATCAAATTGGTCTGCATGGCTGTCGTCCCAGAAGGAAGCCTCTTCTAAAGATGATGCACAAGAAAACCCACAAACAGTTTGCTGAAGACAAGCAGACTAAGGACATGGATTACTGGAACCATCTCCTGTGGTCTGATGAGACCAAGATAAACTTATTTGGTTCAGATAGTGTCAAGCTTGTGCGGCGGCAACCAGGTGAGGAGTACAAAAACAAGTGCGTCTTGCCTACAGTCAAGCATGGTGGTGGCAGTGTCATGGTCTGGGGCTGCCAGTGCTGCCAGCACTGGGGAGCTACAGTTCATTGAGGGAACCATGAATTCCAACATGTACTGTGGCATACTGAAGCAGAGCACGATCCCCTCCCTTCGGAGACTGGGCCGCAGGGCAGTATTCCAACATGATAACGAACCCAAACACACCTCCAAGGTGACCACTGCCTTGCTAAAGAAGCAGAGGGTAAAGGTGATGGACTGGCCAAGCATGTCTCCAGACCTAAACCATATTGAGCATCTGTGGGGCATCCTCAAACGGAAGGTGGAGGAGCGCAAGGTCTCTAACATCCACCAGGAGTGGAATAGGACTCCAGTGGCAACCTGTAAAGCTCTGGTGAACTCCATGCCCAAGAGGGTTAAGGCAGTGCTGGAAAATAATGGTGGCCACACAAAATGTTGACACTTTTGGGCCCAATTTGGACATTTTCTCTTAGGGGTGTACTCACTTTTGTTGCCAGCGGTTTAGACATTAATGGCTGTGTGTTGAGTTATTTTGAGGGGACAGCAAATTTACACTGTTATACAAGCTGTACACCCACTACTTTACATTGTAGCAAAGTGTAATTTCTTCAGTGTTGTCACATTAAAAGATTAAAAAGAATAAAATATTTGCAAAAATGTGAGGGGTGTACTCACTTTAGTGAGATACTGTATATATATTTATATATATATATATATATATATATATATATATATATATATATATATATATATTTATACTCTCTGACCTCTAGGTGTCCTATGAACTCAGGTATGAAAGGGAGAGAAAAATATTTTGCGTGACAATCCCCTTCCTTCAAATCCTGAGACCATTGGCACAAATTTTAATATACAACACAATGGATGGCAACACACAAAATCAAATTCTACACCTCTTCCCTTTTTGATTAATGCCCTATACACATGGTCGGATTTTCCGACGGAAAAAGTGCAATCGGATTGTGTTGTCGGAAATTCAGATCGTGTGTGGGCTCCATCGGACTTTTTCCATTGGAATTTCCGACACACAAAATTTGAGAGCAGGCTATAAAATTTTCCGACGACAAATTCCGATCGTGTGTACACAAATCCAACGCACAAAGTGCCATGCATGCTCAGAATAAATTAATAGACGAAAGCCATTGGCTACTGCACCGTTTATAGTTCCGACGTACGTGTTTTACATCACCGCGTTCAGAACGATCAGATTTTCCAACAACTTTGTGAGACTGTGTGTATACAAGACAAGTTTGAGCCAACATCCGTTGGAAAAAATCCATGGTCGTGTGTATAGGGCATAAAAGTTTTCCTCTTTCGATAAACCAATTGGAAACATCCAGTATCCTTGGCCGAGCCAACTCTTCTGGGAGAGAACAACAATCCAGGTGGACCAACATGCAATGTCTTTTGTTTAAGCTTAAACAATAAGGGGGTTAATAATATTGCTGGTAGTGTTTCTGTGAAAGCAGGCTTAGGGTGGGCTTCAGCCCTCTAACCAATTCCGGCAAACCCACGATCTTCTGAGCAGGATTTCCTGAGACTGACTCTTGAAGAAGGCCCGACTGACAGCCTAACGAAGAAAGGACCAAGGATATCTGCGCAGACACTAGTGTGGTAGATGAAACACTTGTCTATTCCACCGTCTCGATCACGATGCCCCTTGGTTCCCATTTCTGGACCACACACTCAGCTGTCTCGTTCCTCTCACCTGTTATCCATTTTGTGGTGTCCCCTCTTCCCATCTCTCTCCACCTTTTTTCACACGCATGCTGGGGATTGTATTTTCTTTTCATTAGGTTGTCATCAGGTAACTCGGTACAGGGACTACACGTCCCAAGATCCTCCCCTCTCGCTCCCCCTTTGATTGGTCCTAGCTTTGTCCACTGGGGAGCGAGTATCACCAGTGTATTACACAGGCACTGCTGCCTGTGTGTCCTCTTTCGTATCAGTTATGGCTGGAAAGCTGGAGGTAAAAATTAGTGCATGCTACAAAAGTTATAAGTCAATAGTTGGAAACATATTAACTTAAAGCAGAAGTACAGCCAAATCTCCTTTGGCTGTACTTCTCCTGTGGATCACAGGAGTGAAGTTTGTTCTGCACTCTTGTGACCCATTTTCAGCAGACAGCTTGCTGAAGCCTGTTGTCGGCTGACATCACAGAGTCGCTCCAGGCCCAGGCAAGATCGCAACAATGATGTTGGGAATCACCCACATGCCTGGACTGCCATCCGGCTGCTCCCCTCCCCTTCACAGCCCAGCGCTCCAGTGAGCGAGGGGGGGGGCAGAGCAGACATCGGTGACTGACTGTTTGATCGCTCAGTTTTCTGTCTTGGAGTCTTGGAGGCGGGGGACAGATGCAGCATTGGACCGATGCTGCATCCACCTAGGTAAGCATGATTCAGAAAAAAAAACATACTTCTCTTTTAAATAAATTAAAAAAAACAGGACAACTTTTCATTACCATTAATGTTTCTACCAAGCATTCAATTTAGTATCAGTATAGATAGTTCCTTGCCATGCTGACAGTAGCTCCAAAACCACCAGCCTGGTACTGCTACCCCGGGGGGATATTGAGATACATGCAGGGTTTTTCCTGTATGTAATGTACCTGTCCCCAGGTTATTTTCTAAAGCAAAATAGAACTAGGGTCAATTGGGCTACATTTCTGTAGATGTAAGACAAACAAAAATACAACAAATTGCTTGCATTTTTTAAAAATAAACCATCCAGCTATTGTTTTCTATTTTATTAAAGAACCAGCTAAACAAGTCCTGGTAAAAGATAGTCCTCTGTTGCTGAAGGTGTCCTTTTCTATCAAAAACCCTTCTGCCAAAAGTACTGCTGTCGTCAGAATGATGACCAGATAAGTAGGAAGATGTCATCAATGGCCTTGTGTGTTTCTTAGTACAGGTTACCTTTAATCTGTTGTATTTATTCAGTATGGCTGCAAGACCTATTTTTACTTTGTCTTCCAAGAATCACAGACTACTGTGACACATGACATATTCTGTAACACCTTAAGACGAGGATCCTTAGTAACTTTAGTAAAGTGTCACAAAGGGCTGGTTGGTTCTGTTTTACATAATTTGTTGTAGCAGCAGTTCCTGAAATGAATCAATTTTAACAGGGAAAATTGCAACGGCTTCTTCTGTTGCAGGATATATCTGAAATCTGACTTGTATTGCAGTACAGATCTCTGAGAAAAGCTGTCAACCACACAAACAGAAAAGTAAGATTTCTAGGAGCATTCATGAAGAGTTTTTAGAGCACTTTCAGGCTCCCATTAACTGCTTCAGCCCCGGAAGATTTTACCCCCTTCCTGACCAGAGCACCTTTTTCGTTTCGAACTGACAACTGACAATTGCGCGGTCATGCGACATTACATCCAAACAAAATTGACGTCCTTTTTTTCCCACAAATAGAGCTTTCTTTTGGTGGTATTTGATCACCTCTGCGGGTTTTATTTTTTGCGCTATAAACAAAGAAAGAGCAACAATTTTATAAAAAAGCAATATTTTGTACTTTTTGCTATAATAAATATCCCCCAAAAATATATAAAAAAACACATTTTTTCCTGATATGTATTCTTCTACATATTTTTGTTAAAAAAAAAAATCGCAAGTGTATACTGATTGGTTTGCGCAAAAGTTATAGCATCAACAAAATAGGGGATAGTTTTATTTATTATTATTATTTATTTCAGGTACTTATATAGCGCCGTCAATTTACGCAGCGCTTTACATATACATTGTACATTCACATCAGTCCCTACCCTCAAGGAGCTTACAATCTAAGGTAAGTTTTATGACATGTTTATTAATATTTTTTTTTTAATAATGGCAATCTGTGATTTTTATTGTGACTGCGACATTATGGCAGACACATCGAACACTTCTGAAACTATTTATGGGACCATTGTCATTTATATAGTGATCAGTGCTATAAAAATGCACTGATTACTGTGTAAATGACAATGGCAGGGAAGGGGTTAAACACTAGGGGGCGATCAAGGGGTTAAGTGTATCCTAGGGAGTGATTCTAACTGTGGGGGGGATGGGCTACCACTGACATGACAGCGATCACTGTTCCCGATGACAGGGAGCAGTAGACCTCTGTCATGTCACAAGGCAGATTGGGGAAATGCCTTGTTTACATCATCTCCCTGTTCTGCTGCTCCGTGACACGCTCGCAGAGACACCAGCGGACATCGGGTATGTGGTTCCCGCGGGCACAGTCACGCTGTACGCAGAGCGCCTGCTAGCCCCGCCAATTAAATGGGATGTATAGGTACGCCCATTTGCCCACCCCTGCCATTGTGCCAACGTATATCGGCGTGCAGCGGTCGGCAAGTGGTTAAGCAAGGAAGCAGATTTTGAGGCTAATTAGCTGAAGGAATTGAGAATCGCCATACAATATTCACTTCAAATATCCAAGCATGTGAAAAGCAAATTCACATTTACTTATTTAAGCTGAACATGATTTGGTTTTCAGAGTGAGCATGAATTTGTGTTTCACATGATTAGATAATTAAAGTAAATGCGAACACAATTTATTGTCTGAAAGTTCTCCGCTCCTTTACTAAATCAGCTCATGCATCAGCCATACTTTACAAAATTCATGGCGGTGAATGAGCATAAAGGGGGGGGATTTACCAAGACCGAAACCATTCAGCTTCCAGGTTTTTTGTCAAAGCTTAATTGTACAAGCCAAAGTTAGACCCCTTTCACACCGGAGCGTTTTGCAGGCGCTACAGCGTTAAAAACGCCCTAAAACAGCTGCAGAGGGCTTTCACACTGGAGCAGTGCGCTGGCAGGGCGTCAGAAAAAGTCCTGCATGCAGCTTCTTTGGAGCAATGAAGGAGCAGTGAACTCACTGCTTCTCCACCACTGCTCCCCATTGAAATCAATGGGGCAGCGCTGTGATACCACTGGCAAAATGCCACTCTGGCGGCGTTTTGCGAATTTAACCCCTTTTCGGCAACTAGCAGGGGGTTAAAACTGTCCCACTAGCAACCGAATAGCGCCGCTAAAACATCTGTAAAGTGGCGCTAAAAATAGCTTTGCTTTACTGCTGACGCCTGGGGCGGCTCGGTGTGAAAGGGATCTTAGAAACTGATTGCCTGTCATGCACAGCTGCACCAGATTTTGAGTGCTCCAGTTTTAGAAAAATCTCCCCCAAAGTGTTTGAGAGCTAAGTATTGCCTGTATAGACAGGTAGTGATTGATATTAAACTGCACATTTTGTGACTCTAATAACCTAAAGAGTACCTTCACTTGTCTACAAAAAAAGACATACTGACCAGTAGATGAGGTCCAGCAGTGTCTTTCTGGCACACAAAGTTTGCCCAGCCACCTAAAGGATCTGTAGATTGATATAAAAGAAAAGGCCGGCATTTTTTTTTAATTGTCTCGAGCAGCAGCACAGGGGATTACTCTACCTGCTTCCAGCCCCCCTACTGATCTGATGGGGTCCAGAAAACTTTTTTTTAACTGAGGAGAACTGTATGATTACCCCTCCTGTGTCCAAAGGTAAATGAAGAGTCTCCTTTCTGCCCCCTGCGGAACTGAAGGGCTCCAGGCCTAATACAGGAGGGCTGTTTCTACCCTATTTCTGTGGCCCTGATTATATTTCTAATCACTAACCCTAGACACAATTTAGTGTGATATACATTAACTGGAAAGCATCATTCTTTTACACTCATAAAGAGAGAAGAAATATGCAACAAGTGCAGCAAGCTGCCCCCTTGGATTTTTAAGGCAGAAATGGGAGCAACAGAGTAAGTAAAAGGCAACAAAGTGCCACTTTTATTGAGTACACAATATAATACAATGTGTGAACATAAACAATAACATTAAAATATACAAAGTATACCAATGAACCAATTAATACATAAATGTATATATGAAACCCAAGGTGGATAATCCAGGTACTGCAAAATTCAAGCTGAGGTCCATCCGTGAAGATTTATAGCATGTAACCCAACATGTTTCGGAAATGTATTGGTATGTATTTTCCTTCATCAGGGGAGGTTTACATTTGGGTGACTGTATCTTTTTCTGAAACATAGGTATAGTTACATAGTGTTTGCACTATAGTACATAAGAACAGGTAGTTTTACATAATAAGCTATATAGTATTAGGCTTAAAGGTACTTACATAAAGGATTCACTAAGCATGAGGAAATAATAAAAACAATTACAGGGGATCCATGTTGGCTGAGAGAGTCTGCATGGACAACATAGGTGAACAGGCATGCAACCCCCGACTGGCCACTGATTCACATCCACAAGAAACACCCTGATGGCTGCACCAGCAAAAGAGAAATAATGTCTAAAAGACCAATAAAAAAATGAAAGGAAATTAATAAATGTATTACGATTAGTACACAGACACAGCCAGTGTGCCGTGACAGAAAAACAGGGGCATATATTGCCCAGAGTTGCCTGTGTTCAAAAGTACATTACCTTTCACTATGCTGGTGAGAGTGCAGACATCACAGCGGCCGTGCTCAAACCGAGACATGCCAGCTGTGTGTGAGCGCTATGAATGTTCTCTATGCAGCAAATGAGGCCGGACACCAAGCACCATCCCCTGTGAGGATTGGCACCCTCATTGGGCTACTCCTAATTTATAGTTCTCACACACAGCTGGCTGACCTCAGTTTGACTTTGGCATTACCTGGATTATCCCTTTCATGACTAAGCCTATTTTTGAAATTTGGTGTTTACAAGTTAAAATCCGTATTTTTTGCTAGAAAATTACTTAGAACCCCCAAACATTATATATATTTTTTAGAAGAGAATCTAGAGAATAAAATGGCGATTGTTGCAATATTTTTTATCACACGGTATTTGTGCAGCGGTGTTTTAAACGCAAATTTTTGGAAAAGTGACACTTTCATGAATTTTAAAAAATCCAAACAGTAAAGTTACCCCAATTTTTTTGTATAATGTGAAAGATGATGTTACGGCGAGTAAATAGATACCAAACATGTCACCCTTTATAATTGCACGCACTCGTGGAATGGCGACGAACTACGGTACCTATGAATTTCCATAGGCGACGCTTTAAAAAATTTTTACGGTTACCAGGTTTGAGCTACAGAGGAGGTCTAGGGCTAGAATTATTGCTCTCGCTCTGACGATCGTGGCGATACCTCACATGTGTAATTTGAACACCGTTTACATATGCGGGCGCGACTTCCGTATGCGTTTTCTTCGCTGCGCGAACTCGCGGGGACAGGGGCACTTTAAAAAAAATTTTTTTTTTATTTATTTATTTTATTTATATTTGTACTTTTATAAATTGTGTTTAAAAATTTTTTTTTTTTTTTTACTTTTATTGCTGTCACAAGCAATGTAAACATCCCTTGTGACAGTAATAGGTGGTGACAGGTACTCTTTATGGAGGGATGGGGGGTCTAAAAGACCCCCCATCCCTCCTTTACACTTCAAAGTATTCAGATCGCCGAAAACGGCGATTATGAATACTGTGTACTTTTTTAAATTCGGCGCCATTGGCAGCCGAGTAAATGGGAAGTGACATCATGACGTCGCTTCCGCGTTTACAATTAGAAGGCTGGAACGAAGCCACTCACAGCTTCGTTCCAGCCCGCCCCCAGCCGCCGAAGATTCCCGATTGGACACCGGGCCTCCCGATCGCACGGGAGGCCCGGGTAACAGCGGCGGGAGGCGGCGGGAGGGGGGGGATGTCCCCTCCCGCTCCTCCAGTATAACAGCCGAGCGGCTTTTAGCCGCATCGGTTGTTATACATGGGTAGCCGATCGCCCGCTGGAAACAACGGTACCGGGATGATGCCTGCAGCTGCGGGCATCATCCCGGTATAACCCCGGAAAGCCGAGTACGCATATGTGCGTACGGTCGGCGGGAAGGGGTTATCCGCCTTGGGTTTGATATATACATTTATGTATTAATTGGTTTATTGGTATATTTTATATATTTTAATGTTATTGTTTATGTTCACAAATTTTATCATAATGTGTACTCAATAAAAGTGGCACTTTGTTGCCTTTTACTTACTCTGTTACTCCCATTTCTGCCTTAAAAGTCCAAGGGGGTGGCTTGCTCCACTTGTTGCATATCTCTTCTCTCTATTTTCAGGATGTTGGCGGTCCCACGCATTCAATTCCCATTAAATCGTTTTTTTCCTTTTACTCATGTATCTTCTTAAAAGAGATAAGTAAATGAACATATTATTCTATAACCTTCCATAACATTCTTTACACTTGATCTGTGGGTTTAAAATTTCCCATGGATACAGGATAAAGATTTAATATGTTCCTTTCAAAGAAATGATAATTTAAAGTCAAATAGTATGGAATAAAATAGAGAAGTTACTGGCGAAATACAACCTTTTATGGAATTAAAACTATATATAGATATTTACTATACTTTTATGTAAACTCCTTGTACTATAAAGTACATCTTGTATTAAGTACATGAAGAGTATGAAAACACACAGTATATTATGTACATATATATGATTCCTGTTTATTTTTTCAGGTAAAGCACATTCCAAAAACAACATTACAATCTAATGATCTACTTACAGTTTAGAATTTTCTGAGTGCTGTATTTTAAAGTACCCTATGACCAGAGACTTTGCCTGTCTTTAAACTGACACCTGTTTTAACACACAAGCAACCCCTATCTATGTCAAAGAAGGAATCTGCTGGTGACTGGCATAACAAGGTCTGAGAATTGTTGCGTACATCACAGTATAGTATTCTGATGCCTCTAGATTATTGGTGATGTTTCTTGTCTACAACATTCCAATGTCAACAAGTCAAACTGAGTATCCCAGTTGTTATCATTTGCAAAGTCGAACATTCTGTTTAAATGATTGGTGAACTTGCTAAATAGGAATAAGATATGTCCTGCTCTGAGTAATTTCCATCTTATTAGACTGAATTAAACATTTTATTCAAAGTTTTAAACTGGAAAATTGCAATGTACATAAGATTTGTGTTTGCTAAATAGAAGGAGTAACGTAGAAACATGCAGGAATGCATAAGGCAATTGTCCATCCATGGTAGTATATATGACATCCGACTAAAACTGACCATACATTTGCAATGTAATTGTACAACCTCTTTAGATTTACCAACAAACAATTAATATGAATGCCTACCTAAATTCAGTGGATTGTTTAGACCCCTTTCACACTGGAGCATTTTGCAGGCGCTATAGCGTTAAAAATAGCGCCTGAAAACTGCGCTAAAACAGCTGCTCCATTCACTCCAGTGTGAAAGCCGCTTTCACACTGGAGTGGTGCGCTGGCAGGTGTCAGAAAAAGTCCTGCCAGCAGCTTCTTTGGATCGGTGAAGGAGCGGTGAACTCATCACTCCTCCACTGCTGCTCCCCATTGAAATCAATGGGGCAGCACTGCGATACCGCCATCAAAACGCCGCTCCAGCGGCGTTTTGTGGGTGGATTTAACCCCTTTTCGGCCGCTGGGGGGGTAAAACAGCCCCGCTAGCGGCCGAATAGCACCGCTATAACGATGGTAAAGCAGCGCTAAAAATAGCGCCGCTTTACTGCTGACGCCGACACGACAGTGTAAAAGGGGTCTTAGGAATGCCCTTATTTAATACAATTTGATACAGTATATCTATAAAGGAAATTGTACAGAGATTGAATTAATAGCTATCAATAGTTATATTCTATCTAATGGACTTGGGAACACAGTTAACTTGCTAAGCAATTATTTAAAAAAAAAAACAATTGTTGCCTGCATTTTAAAGGGCACCCAAAACTGGTATTTTTGTTATAGGTGGAACCTGATGGGTTTAACAACTCTCTGGCTTCTTGTGTTACCAGACACCTTTGCATGTTCTCACTCTCATATTTGTATTCTTAATATTATAAAACAAATACAAAGTCCCATAATGGCCACCACTGGTGTGCTAACTTGATACTCAAGCATAGAGCATAACAGGGTTTAACTCTCCACAATCTATAAAAAAAAGGAGATATTGCTTGTCTGTAGACTCACCCTTTCATTGACCCAAAATATGACTCTTGTAATGTCTTAATATGGGGATAACATGCATCGTTGTCCTTATTTTTTTTTTACTAAGATTTTATTTATATTAGATGTACTGGTGCCCCTGTGGGTTCCCTGTGTGTTTCAGCATCCACACATCACCCTGCTTGGTCAGACATCCATGCTTGTTTTTGTTGTTTTTATTAGGGGATTAAACTTGGATGGGGAAAAGGGACATGGGATGCCCAAATGATGAATCTTTAGTAATGGAAATAAATGTAGTTGGATCTAAACTGACAGTCTCTGCTACTTCACATCTCCTCCAGCACACTACTTGAGATCACTTGCTTTCCTCTCACTGTCCAATTCTAGATTCCTGTCACCGTTAGCACATGGTTAGGCCTCACTCTGAATAAGTCCTAACATTTTCCAAGTAGCCATTTTAGATGAAGAAGATAATTGTGCTAACTGATCCTTGGTGGACTACTGCTCCCAGCACGTCCGATGCAAATCCTGCCAACCCTCCTGGCTGCAGCGACTTAACTTCAACAACACCACAGTCTCTCCCTCTGGCTCCACATCCAATCCTGGCATGTCTCTCCCAGAGCTTCTTACTGTGCTTCTCACTCACCGACCCAGGCATGGACTCCTCCTGAATGACTTTCCTGGCCGCGTTCCCCGCTTTCTTCCTCCTGCTCCTGTTCCAGGACACTTCTCAATGACCGTGAAGAGAGAGGCTCCCTCCCAGCTCCCGAGCTCCAGGCCCGAGGTACACCCCCCCAGAAAGGGGGTCCCTCAAGGGCCATCACAGCCTAACATGCTGCTACACTAAACCACTCCCCTGCCCCCAGATCAAAAACAAACAGGCCTAGCTGTGAGCTAGGCCTGGCTAAATTTACCTGCACTGACAGTTAAACACAAACACTATTCTAGCACCTACCTACCTAAGGTAGAGTGTGCTACATAAAGAATAAACGTTGTTGTTCAAATGAAAAACAACACAAAGATGTGTCTTTTCTTTAGGCTGTGGAACATTACAAATACTGTATAAATGTGTGAATAGAGCCTCATAGGTATCAACAATTTTGTAGAGCAAGTGCCTATCAAGTTATGCACAGTTGGGTAGGCCTCAATAATTCATAGTTTTTGTGACTAGCTTTACGAAACAAGGTATTGTAGGCTGCCCATCCAGGTGCAATGGTACAAAATTTGCAAATGGAAAACATATTCCATCAACACACAGGAATCAGTTTACATTTTAAGCTAAAAACATCTCCCGTTCACATTTATAAATTACCCAAACATCACTGCAGAATTACTGGAAGAAAACACTTTTGTGCATTCAAAAACATTAACAAGAGGAAGGATGGAGGAGGTAAAATGAATTCTGAAGTAAAAAGCTAAATCCAAGCCTGTAGAGAACCCATGATATTTTAGTGTATGACATTAAACTACAGTTACATTTTATCTGGGCTCGTGAGCAATTGCCATTTTTCCCATTGCATGTTATTGAAGCTGTTTCTATGGAAATCAAACACTGATAACATACCAACTTAAGTGCTGTTGTTTGTACAAGTTACATTAATGTAACCACAATGCCTCCCAAAAGGGCATAGTGGTACTTTGTAAGTAAAAACCATGAAAATATTCCAGAAAGCAATGTTTACAGAACAGCACTGTTTTCATGATTTCATTCTGCCTGCATTTATAGATTTAAACATCTCGAATCAAAAGTTTGCAAGATCCTCTGCAAGACTTTAATGTCTATACTATAGATATATATCTATATATAGATAGATATATATTCATATATATAGCTATATATATTTATAGATATCTATATATCTATATATATGTAGCGCTGGTAGATTTTTTTCAATCTACCGCTTATAGGTAAATTTAGTGGGTCATCTGTTCTGTACATTGTTTAGATTTAATCTAATGTTAATTTAGCCTCTGTTCCAGCTTGGCTGTGTTGCGTGCAGTTCCACATTGTGCCTGTGGGTGTCGTTGTCATCGTGGGTCAGTGTTGGAAAGCAACAAGCTGAAGTGCATGGGTGCTCTTCTGTCCCAGAGATAACTCGGGGGAGGTGGTCCTCCTAGTTGCATTCTGGGAGAGGGTATTTATGGGACAGACGCCATATTTCGGGGAGCTTTTTGCCTCGTGGCCCTCCTGGCCTAGAGGTATGTGTCAGTGAGTGCTATCTTGTGGCCCTCCGGCTTGGAGGGTTGCGTTGCTGCAGCCGGGCGGGTAGACCCAGAAGCCTGTCTGGGGCCTGCTATGGCTGGGATGGTCCTGTGCTGTCTGTCCTGCGGGAAGAAGCCGGACAATTGGAAATATCCAGGGGAGGACCCATCTTGGAAGAGATCATGCAAGGCTGGTCTTAAGAAGGGCCCTGTGACTCGTTTGGAGGACATATCCTAAACTACACTACCGCACAAGTACTGCCGGGTTGGCTTAAAGGCTCTGGTACTGTGTTTGCTATTCATCGAAAATTACTACATCCTGTGGCAGAGGATCGTACGGGTTTTATTTCACTCAAGTCTGTGGCAGAGACTTTTTGTTCGTGCTGCGTTCCGGCTGCTAGGTTAGTGAGAGAAACCTATCCGGGCGGGCAAAGATTTAATCCTAAGTTGAGGATACATCCATCTTACAGATTTAAAATCTTTGACGCTACGCCAAGAAAAGGTATTTGAACATCCCTGCAACTCTCCTTCTACCTCTTTCCTGCTACTTCTTCCAGTTATCCCCATTAAAGCATTGGAAAAGTACTTAAGTGACTGGTGCCTACATTGCCTCATAGTAAACTCAACGGGACCCCCTAGACCCGGTATTGGTGAAATTACAGGTAACAAGGTGACGGTAACAGCCCGCTTTAAATCAGCAGCTCCACCGTGAGTTAGTGCTATATATATATATATATATATATATATATATATATATATATATATACATATATACAGAGGGGACGGAAAGTATTCATTTCATTAAGTTCATTTTTTTTCCTCATTAATGTACACACAGCACCCCATGTTGACAGAATAACACGGAATTGTTGACATTTTTGCAGATTTATTAAAAAAGAAAAATGGAAATATCACATGGTCCTAAGTATTCAGACCCTTTGCTGTGACACTCATATATTTAACTCAGCTGCTGTCCATTTCATCTGATCATCCTTGAGATGGTTCTACACCTTCATTTGAGTCCAGCTGTGTTTGATTATACTGATTGGACTTGATTAGGAAAGCCACACACCTGTCTATATAAGACCTTACAGCTCACAGTGCATGTCAGAGCAAATGAGAATCATGAGGTCAAAGGAACTGCCTGAAGATCACAGAGACAGAATTGTGGCAATGCACAGATCTGGCCAAGGTTACAAAAAAATTTCTGCTGCACTTAAGGTTCCTAAGAGCACAGTGGCAACCAGACGTTTGGGGCGACCAGAACCCTTCCTAGAGCTGGCCGTCTGGCCCAACTGAGCTATCGGGGGAGAAGAGCCTTGGTGAGAGAGGTAAAGAAGAACCCAAATATCACTGTGGCTGAGCTCCAGAGATGCAGGAGATGGGAGAAAGTTGTAGAAAGTCAACCATCACTGCAGCCCTCCACCAGTTGGGGCTTTATGGCAGAGTGGCCTGAGGGAAGCCTCTCCTCAGTGCAAGACACATGAAAGCCCGCATGGAGTTTGCTAAAAAAACACCTGAAGGACTCCAAGATGGTGAGAAATAAGATTCTTTGGTCTGATGAGACCAAGATAGAACTTTTTGGCCTTAATTCTAAGCGGTATGTGTGGAGAAAACCAGGCACTGCTCATCACCTGTCCAATACAGTCCCAACAGTGAAGCATGGTGGTGGCAGCATTATGCTGTGGGGGTGTTTTTCAGCTGCAGGAACAGGACGACTGGTTGCAATCGAGGGAAAGATGAATACGGCCAAGTACAGGGATATCCTGGACGAAAACCTTCTCCAGAGTGCTCAGGACCTTAGACTGGGCCGAAGGTTTACCTTTCAACAAGACAATGACCCTAAGAACACAGCTAAAATAATGAAGGAGTGGCTTCACAACAACTCCGTGACTGCTCTTGAATGGCCCAGCCAGAGCCCTGACTTAAACCCAATTGAGCATCTCTGGAGAGACCTAAAAATGGCTGTCCACCAATGTTTTCCATCCAACCTGATAGAACTGGAGAGGATCTGCAAGGAGGAATGGCAGAGGATCCCAAAATCCAGGTGTGAAAAACTTGTTGCATCTTTCCCAAAAAGACTCATGGCTGTATTAGATCAAAAGGGTGTTTCTACTAAATACTGAGCAAAGGGTCTGAATACTTAGGACCATGTGATATTTCAGTTTTTCTTTTTAATAAATCTGCAAAGATGTCAACAATACTGTGTTTTTCTGTCAATACAGGGTGCTGTGTGTACATTAATGAGGAAAAAAATGAACTTCAATGATTTTAGCAAATGACTGCAATATAACTAAGAGCGGAAAAATTTAAGGGGGTCTAAATATTTTCCATCCCCACTGGATAGATAGATAGATAGATAGATAGATAGATAGATAGATAGATAGATAGATAGATAGATAGATAGATAGATAGATAGATAGATAAATAGATATATTGCTGTCCATTGCAGAAAATCAAGTCATGTTACAACCAAAAACATAAATGTTTTTGTACACCAGACAGGTCAGGGATAAAGTTGTGGAGAAGTTGAAAGCAGGGTTAGGTTATAAAAAAATATCCCAAGCCTTGAACATCTCACGGAGCACTGTTCAATCCATCATCCAAAAATGGAAAGAGTATGGCACAACTGCAAACCTACTAAGACATGGCCACCTAAATTGACAGGCCGAGCAAGGAGATCATTAATCAGAGAGGCAACCAAGAGGCCCATGGTAACTCTGGAGGAATTGCAGAGATCCACAGCTCACGTGTGAGAATCGGTCCACAGGACAACTATTAGTTGTGCATTCCACAAATCTGGCCTTTATGGAAGAGTGGCAAAAAGAAAGCCATTGTTGAAAGAAAGCCATAAGAATTTCAGTTTGCAAGAAACCATGTGGGGGACACAGCAAATATATGGAAGAAGGTGCTCTGGTCAGATGAGACCAAAATTGAACTTTTTGGTCTAAAAGCAAAACGCTATGTGTGGCTGAAAACTAATACTGTACATCACCATGAACACACCATGCCCCACCTTGAAACATGGTGGTGACAGCATCATTTTGTGGGGATGCTTTTCTTCAGCAGGGACAGGGAAGCTGGTCAGAGTTGATGGAAAGATGAAGGGGGCCAAATACAAGGCAATCTTAGAAGAAAACCTGTTAGAGTCTGCAAAAGACTTGAGACTGGGGTGGAGATTCACCTGCCAGCAGGACAACGACCCTAAACATACAGCCAGAGCTACAATGTAATGTTTTAGATCAAAGCATATCCATGTGTTAAAATGGCCCAGACGAAGTCCAGACCTAAATACAATTGGGAATCTGTGGCAAGACTTGAAAATTGCTGTTCACAGATACTCTCCATCCAATCTGACAGAGATTGAGCTACAGAGCCTTGCAAAAGTATTCACCCCCTTGGCTTTTTACATATTTTGTTACATTACAGCCTTTAGTTCAATGTTTTTTTAATCTGAATTATATGTGATGGATCAGAACACAATAGTCTAAGTTGGTGAAGTAAAATTAGAAAAATATATACATAAATCTATTTTTCAGAAATAAAAAACTGATTATTGGCATGTGCGTATGTATTCACCCCCTTTGTTATGAAGCCCATAAAAAGCTCTGGTGCAACCAATTACCTTCAGAAGTCACATAATTAGTGAAATGATGTCCATCTGCCATAAAGCTCCATAGAGTTGGGCTTTATGGCAGAGTAGCCAGAAGAAAGCCTTTACTTTCAGCAAAAAACGAAATGGCACGTTTTGAGTTTGCGAAAAGGCATGTGGGAGACTCGCAAAATGTATGGAGGAAGGTGCTCTGTTCTGATGAGACTAAAATAGAACTTTTTGGCCATCAAATAAAATGCTATGTCTGGCGCAAAACCCAACACATCACCCAAAGAACACCATCCCCACAGTGAAACATGGTGGTGGCAGCATCATGCTGTGGGGATGTTTTTCAGCAGTCAGGACTGGGAAACTGGTCAGAGTTGAGGGAAAGATGGACGGTGCTAAATACAGGGATTTTCTTGAGCAAAACCTGTACCACTCTGTGTGTGATTTAAGGCTGGGACGGAGGTTCACCTTCAGCAGGACGATGACTCCAAACACACTGCTAAAGCAACACTTGAGTGGTTTAAGGGGAAACATGTAAATGTGTTGGAATGGCCTAGTCAAAGCCCAGACCTCAATCCAATAGAATGTGTGGTCAGACTTAAAGATTGCTGTTCACAAGTGCAAACCATTAAACTTGAAGGAGCTGGAGCAGTTTTGCAAGGAGGAATGGGCAAAAATCCCAATGGTAAGATGTGGCAAGCTCATAGAGACTTATCCAGATCAGCTTGGAGCTGTGGTACCCGCAAAAGGTGGCTCTACAAAGTATTAACCTTGGGGGGGGGGGGGGGGGTGAATAGTTATGCACATTGACTTTTTCTGTTATTTTGTCCTATTTGTTGTTTGCTTCACAATAAAAAAAAACATGTTCTGTAAATTAAATGATGCAAATCCTCAAACAATCCATGTTAATTCCAGGTTGTGAGGCAACGAAGCATGAAAAATGCCAAGGGGAGTGAATACTTTTGCAAGGCACTGTATTTGGCAAAGAAGAATGGGCAAAAATTTTACTCTCTAGATGTGCAAAGCTGGTAGAGACATACCCAAAAAGATTTGGCGCTGTAATTGCAGTGAAAGGTGGTTTTACAAAGTATTGACTCAGTGCGGCTGAATACAAATGCACTCCACACTTTTCAGATATTTATTAGTAAAAATTTGGAAAACCATACATCATTTTCCTTCCACTTCACAATTATGTGCCACTTTGTGTTGGCCTATCACATAAAATCCCAATAAAATACATTTACGTTTTTGGTTTTAACATGACAAAATGTGAAAAATTTCAAGGGGTATGAATACTTTTTCAAGGCACTGTATGTATACATATATATATATATATATATATATACACACACACACTCAAAAACATTACACGTACTGTCAATGTATTGCTTGATACTGTTATGCTTTATATTACTGTGAGCTATGGGTAAAAAAAAAAATGTATGAATGCAAAAAATGCTTTTTTGTCCAAAAAAGACATTGCTTTGGAGATACGACATTTG